>NW_026067961.1:6139962-6284269 GCF_014885135.2 Alexandromys fortis | reverse complement strand
TGTTTTTTTTTTTTTTTTTTTTTTTTTTTTTTTTTTTTTTTTGACAGGTTTTGTTTGTTTGTTGTGTAGCCCTGGCTGTGCTGAAACTACCTGTGTAGACTAGGCTGGCCTTGAACTCACAGATCAGCCTGCCTCTGCCTCGCTAGTGCTGGAATCAAAGGTGTAGGTTCTTAGCTGAGATGGGTAGAGCAAGGCTGACTCTCAGACATCCAGTCTGTTCTGGCAATGGAGAAGACATGGGGCTCACTGTCACTTGATCCACGGTGAGGCATAGGGCAAGTGGCTCACCTCTCTGGGTCTCACTTTCCTGGTTGGTGACACAGGGTCACTTTAGGGTCACTGAGGGGAGGATTCTTTGAATTCCCACATGACAGACATCACAGCTGGTGCTGGGCAGATTGGAGAAGACAGTTTCCACCACATCCTCAAAGTGAAGACGAACTCAGGGAGTTGTAATATGATACCTTCCTTATCCACGGGTTCCCTACATAGTGGGACCTGCTTCTTTCTGCGCCCCCACTCCCTCTCAGGAGATCAGAACACTCTGTGGTTCTCAGAGGTCTGCAATGGCTTAGCTTCACCCAGGAAGGAAAGGCTAGGAACAATGGAGGAGTCGGCCAAATACGTATGCCAGGGTGGTTGGTGCTCCAGAAGGAGTTTGACCTCAAAAGGATGCCCAGAGAAACAGAGATGGATTACTGTGCCTTCCATAGTAACTTAGCTCCATTCTGTCCAGGATTTTGGGGGCCAAGCTGCAGCCTGGACACTGCACGTGCTGGTAGGCGACTGTTCCGATGAGGATCATTTAGATCAAAGCTAAGAAGTCACGGAAGGCTGTGTAGCCAGGGTGGCCTTGTGAGGAGGCTCTGGGACCGATCTGCTGACCCTAGTGGGAGACACCGCACTTCATTACAGAACTGTAGGTAGTGAAAATAGCCCTAAGGCGCAGCTGGAGCTGCTGTGCCATGCTCCCAGCACGTGCCACACACTCCAGGCTCTTCCCCGCCTCTGGTGTCCTCCTCGCCCTCTCCAAAGGGTCCCATATGTTCATGGCCAGCAGCCCAAAGCCCATGGAAGATGTCCCTAGCAGTGAGACACAGAGTGTGACTCACAAGCTTCACCCATGCCCCTGCACAGAGAACAGGAGTGACCCCGGCACCTCGATGCTGCTGCTCTCTCTTGCCTGTAAGTTTCATGAGTCCAAGACATTGGCCCCTGGCCTGGAAGACCTTCCAAGACACACCTGAGCGACTTGTTGTCTTCCTGCCCTGCTTTCCTTCTCTGCCCCCAAATGCTAGATAAAACTAAAAAAGAAAGAAGGGTGGGAGGGAGGAAAGAAAGAAAGAAAGAAAGAAAGAAAGAAAGAAAGAAAGAGCAAGAGCAAGCACCCAAGCTTCCTGTTACTGGCTCCCTGAGAAGCCAGTCAAATCTCCCCTTGTTGAGAACATTTTGACAGCATAAAATTGCTGCCGGAATGTGACTTTAACGAAAAGTAAAAAAAAAAAAAAAAAAAAAAAAAAAAAAAAAAAAAAAAAAAAAAAAAAAAAAAAAAAAAAAAAAAGTAAAAAAAAAAAAAAACCTTCCTTCATGCATATGGAGTTTTTTGGAAAAAAAAATGGTATTTTAATGCTTTCTATTAAATTGGGACTAAAAGTGGTGTCTTAATTTGCATGCATTAGCATATTTGCATATAGATCACTGAAATGGTGGAAGAGAGAAGAGCCTTTAAATGAAAATTCTTTTAAAGGCACAGGCCTGCCTCCCTCTCCCTCTGGGATTTAGACTTGATCCTTTCCTTGCACCCACAACCCTTGAGTCTTGATCTTGCTGGGCCGAGGCTCTGCTTGTCAGGAGCTGCTTCACTGTGGAGTTAAGGGACTGGAAAGCCCTGGCTCTTGTTACCACAGCCTTGTATCCTCTGAGTGTAGGCAGGAGCCCAAGTTGGCCTGTCCCAGCAGTGTCTCCGGGGGTGGGGGTGGGGGGCTCGTGTCTACCACCAACATGCCGACTGGCTGGGTCCCTCAGCCTCTGCAAGCCCGGCTCCTCCCCCATTTGTTTTTTTTCCTCTCAGCCCACCCCAGGCGGTGTTCTTTGCTACAAGCCCACTTGTGCTGCCAGCTACTGACCTGGACCTACAGCCCTTGGCACTGAGGCTAGGTGGGGTGCCTTCCCTTCTCTCTGGTGTTCTCTGCTGTGCCGACTTCTTCTCCTCTCATTCCTGACCCAGAAGGCCCAGGCTGTCATGTTTCTTCTATCGTCTAGGCCTCTAGTTGTTCAATGTCACCCCCTCAGACTGTCTAAAGTCTCCCCACATACTCCTCGGTCACTTGTCCTCCAGGAACTTATTCATCAGTTTGATGTTTGGTCCTCTCCTCCAGTGCTGCCATCCTTACCTGGGATAAAAATGGGGGCTGACATCCTTCTGGACCCTCCAATGCTTAAGACGATGTTGGGCACGTGATCTAGGTGTCAAGGGGGTTTTTGGTGAGTAAGTGGAAGGGAGCAAGAACTTGCCAGGCCTGAGCTGGTGTCCTCAGTGCCACCCCCTGACTATCCACCGTAGCCGCTGGGCTTTAGCCCTCTATCGATGTCCTCAGCTTGATCCACGGGAGTCCAGGACTCTGTCAGGAGCTCCCAGGCTCCTCAGAGGCCCTCGGAATGGCAGGCAGGAAGCAGGGGCCTGGCCTAGGTGAGGAGATGAGGGGGTGAGTGGTGGGCAATATTCAGCTGAGGAGAACAGTTTTGACTGATGGAGCTGAGAGTCCTCTTGTGGCAGCCCAAGGAACCCCAATCCTTACATCCAGGTAACTCTCCCATAGGCATCTTTCTTCCAAGAACGGGGATCCCAGAGAAATCACAGCATGGGCAATCAAGGGCCCCAGCATTCTGTACCTGGCCTATCCTATTGGCTAGCCCTTGTGTGGTAACCCCATCACCCTCTCTGCACACAGAAGTGAGGTCTCTGCACACGGGAAGTGAGGTCTGGCCACTAAGCTCAACACCACCTTTGGAGTCTCTACTCCAGTGGGCGGGGATTTCTGATAGGCCCCTCCAAGCTGACAGCAGCCTTGGGCTCCATGCCCAGCCCAAGGGGGGGGACCCAGAGGAGATGAGGGGGACACCCAGGGTTGGAGAGGGGCTGTGCCTCTACCACTAATGAAAATCGGAAACCAATTGAGCAGGACAAGGTGCCCAGCCAGCAGGTTGTGGGACCGCAGAGCCTAATGGATGTGGCTGGGGCAGAAGAGCGGATGCGTCATTGATTGCCCAGTGGCTATATTTATCCACCCTGGGTCCCTGGCCCCAGCAGCTGGATGGTACCGGGATAAATAAATGGCCGCTGAAATATTCATGAGCTGCACATGCACATCCGTGGTCAGGGGGACTGCCAAGGGCCCTTGCTTCCTCCCTTCACCCAGGCTCTGCGGAAGCCTCAGGAAATTCCTCGCACCTGGGCCAGGTGAAGCACGGCCTAGCCTCACTGGGCACTCAGCCCGGCACTTGGGGACACCTGCAAGGCCTAGACGCCTCCTCCTTGGGGCCAGGCTGACCCTGCCTCGTGTTGTTCCCTCCTTCACTCCCTGTCCCCTGGTGATGGATTGGACATGTGGGGCCGTGGCTGCATGCTTGACCCCGTGTGCTCTTCTGGAACTCTGCAAGGACAGACTTGTCGCTCATTTGTTCCCCTGTCTCCCACGTGGCCTGGCGTGGTGCTGAGGCAACCTTGAGAGAGGGCCATTGTACGTTGGGAGGGAGACTCAGAGGTGGGCCGAGGCTCGGCTCTGTCTGCCCTTTCTTAGCAAGTGAGGTCACCTCCCGAGACTCAGTTTCCCCACCAGCAAAATAGGGTTAAGAGCAGTGTGGAATGTTCAAGTGTGGGCCTGGGCCTGCTAGAATTGGAACCCTGGTGCTGTAGGCTAAGGAGAGACAGAATTCTGGACCTGTCTGGGCTGCTGAATCTGACTTTCCCAAGGAAAGGCCTGAGAACCGCAGGAATTTCCCCAGCTTCTCAGTCACTTGCTGCTCTCTTGAGTTTAGAAGTTCTAGTTCTTCATACCTCCACCTGGATGGCACTTGGCCACCAGGGACGCAGAGACCTCTTCCATGAACCTCTGAGACACTGGGCCAGGAGCTTAAGAGACAGAGAATGACTCTAGAGCAGTGGTTCTCAACCTGTGTGTCACAACCCACTTGGGGGCCAGCAATCCCATGTTTCAGATATTTACATTATGATTCATAGCAGCAACAAAAATAATTTTATGGGCTTTTTTGGGAGGGTCACCACAACATGAGGAACTGTGTTAAAGGATCGCAGTGTTAGGAAAGTTGAGAACCCCTGCTCTAGAGTGTTTGGCAGCCAGATATTCTGGTGAATCTGCCTGGCAAGGGATGGCATGGGGGTGGGGTACCAGACCTAGAGGTGCTCCATTCAGGGCTGGATATTCTGCCTGTCTGCAACAGGTTAGGACCCGGATATGGGCATCACGGACATCGGACATATCCTGGTGGTTAGATGCCAGGCTTAGTGCCTAGGATGGCGTGGACTCAGTGCTCTTCCGTGTCTGCTTCTAACTCTTCCTTTCTTTCCTACTGAAGGGAAGGTTTTGGTGGCAGAGAGAGTGTCATTGATACAGTCATTTGATAAGAGCTGGCTGAACAAGCATTTACAGCCAAATGTGACCATGATGCCCCTAGCCACAAGGCCTCTGCCTCTGGGTGCCTGCAACTCACACTGTCCCCTTGGTGGTACAGAGCCACATAGTGCTTGCCTGTTGGGTCGCACAGGACCTGTCCTTTAAATGGGGAGATGCCCATGACTTGAAAACTATTTGACCCCATTAACGGAGAGGACTGAGGGTTAAGCGGGCCATCTGCAGTGAGTCTCTGAGGGCTCCAAATGGGGGAAGCAGGAGTCATCGAGGCTGGGTGAAGACAGAGCTACTGTCCCTGGCACTCAGCCCACCCCCTCCCCCAGCCAAAGTTTGATCCAAACAGAAGCAAACTTTGGGGACAGCCTTGGCGCTGCATGGAGCCGGGCTGGGCCTGCGAGTGGCAGCGAGAGCGGAGGGAGGCAGCTCAGGCAGCCCTGGCGCCTGACTCCACGGTCCCAAGTCCCCTCCCAGAGCTCCCGGTCCGTGCCCGCGTTTACAGGCGCCTCTCTAGTCAGCTCAGAATGCAGCTTGGGGCCCGTGGCGGCTCAACCTTTCCCTCTCCCAGAGCCCCGGTCTAATCAACCCCTATAATTTATGCAGAAAATATGATTTATATTTAATTTCACCACACTTGCATTGTTAATTTGAGATGTAATTAACCCGTCGCCATGACAACTAATTTTGTGATGCCGTAAATTACCGCCGTCTTTTCATCAAAATTCAGTTACTTTGGCTCCTGTGTGCAATGTACTGATGCAATTAGGTTGCTAAGGGCAACTCAAAAGTGTTCAATTTCTTTTGTGCAACTGCAATGGGATAGAAGCTCCCTTGCGTCCTCCCAGGGTCCCGTTGGCCATGGGCAGGGAGCTGGGGGCATGTGGCCGCCCTAGAGGAATGCCGTTGGAAAAGGCAGACTGGGTGGGCACCGGCTGCCTCAGCTGCCCTGCCTCACGTCCTCTTCTCTCCAGTAATTGTTTTTAAACCGTGGCCCCCGGACATATGCCCCAGTACCCCCACAGGATCGCAGGGCTGCAGAAGGGTTCTCACCAGCTCCAACTCAGCCTCAGACTTTCTTGTCCCAGGTATCTTGGTGTTTCGCACAGAAAGAGCCACCTCCCCTTTCTTCTCTCCCGCGTCTAACTTGTTTATATAGATCTTTCCCTCTCCCTCTCTCTCTTTTCTCGCGCTCTCTCTCTTTTTTTCTTTATTTAAAACAAAAACCCTCTGTGTTGCTTTTGTCACGTTAATTCCCATTTTGCCAACACCAGGGGCCCAGGCAGACGAGTTACCAAGGAACACAAAATTTTAATTAGTGTATTTTAATCATTCAGGCTTTCCGAGCTAATCCACACGCCCTAGAGAATTCCCGAGATGCAGCTCTGCCCTGCTTTACCATTTATTGTTGAGTCTATTATAATTACTGTTAGCAGGTGGGGACTGGGAGATGTTTATTATGAGTTTTTCATCTTTAGTATAATTACCGAAAAAAACAAAATAAAAAGATGCCGTTGTATTTTGTTTCCTAGAATTTTTTTTTTTTGCCAGGGGAGGGCATGGCTGTGGGATGTTTTTTGCCTGCTTCTTCCCAGGCAGGTAGGTGGTTGGCGAAGACTCAGCTCCTCTAGTCCACAGGCCCAGGAAGGTGGAGTGGCCGCCGCCTGTGCCGGTCACCCACTCTGCTGGGTCTGAGGGGTTGTAAGGACTGAGGCCAAGGCTGGGGGTACCAGTATTCCTACTTTGGGCTGGTCGTTCTCCCTGCTTCTGGTCAGATCTAGCCACAGCACACCTGACAGAGGTGAACCTAAGCAAGCACACACTTATAAACTGGCAGTTGACATTTTTGAGTGTAGAGCTCGTACCAAGCCCCGTGTCGTGTGTCGTCCTCCTTAGCTGCATGGTTTGGCTAAATCCCTCACCTCTGAAGCAGACACCAATGTCAAATCCTGTTTTACTTGGGAAGGCCAAAAATGCACATCCCAAGCTAAGAAGCCCCAGCAGAGAATTCAAACCCAAATGTGTCCTCGGAGCCCAGGTTCCTTCTGGCAACACCACAGGCAGCTCTTCCAGGTCTCACCAGAGAGGCCACCTCCTTTCTGGACTTCCGGAACGTGTGTCTCCACAGTGTCACGTGACTTAGTGACTTCTCCTAGGGCCTGACCACCAGTGAGGGTGGAGAGCGCCTGCCCCCATCCCTGAGGGAGCCCAGCATCAGAAGCCTCTAGTGCAAGGGCATCTTTTAGTAAGTGTGTGGGGTACATTGGTGGGTGTGCAGGAGGACCTGGTAGTGTGCCACACTTGACTCCAGCAGTGCCAGGGTCTCTGCCTGTAGACATTCTCCGGATGTCACTCTCAGCAGAAGCCAGGGGCCCCGCATTTCTGATTCCCACAGGAAAAGGTAGCGTAGGGGCCTAGGTCAAGTTGAGGTATCGTCCTCAGAGTTAGGTGTGCCATGCAAACCCTTAGCTTTGGCTTCTATGTCCCAAGCCAGGACCCCACCCCCACCCCCAAACCATCACTTTGGTGACATCTGAGCACCTAGAGGTTTCTCTTTTCCTTTTTTCTTTCTTTTTTTTTTCTCTTTTTTTTTTTCAGGATCAGTTTTCAGATGTTCTCCCCTCTGAGTGATGATTTTGAAGTTTTTCTGGAAAATTCCACATCTCTACACTAGCGCCCAGGTTGGGTCTTTCCCAGGCAGTATGGAGAGGAGCAAAAATGCCTTGGAGTGAGCATCTGCTCCTTTCCAGCCAGCTTCCCCGGGGACAGACAGACGGAGGGGTAGATAATTAGCACGTCTCTGGGAAAGGGCCCAGGGCATGCTGTGAGTTACACACTGGTGGCAGGACTCCCTGTTGAGCTCTAAATTCTTGGGACACGCCCCCCTGCTCCTTTTTGGTCCTGTTGGGGTAGACGGGTTTACCCAGCACCACCCTCTGCTGCTGCTGCCCTCCTCTGGGAGACTAGAACCCATCAAGCCAAGAGTGGACATGGCCCACTCCCCCAAGGTGATGCTTTTAAACACTAGCCAGCAGCATGTAGCATCTTGTCTGCCTAAGTCTTTGTGCCCGCCCCCAAGATCGCCATTCTGCCAGGTGGTATAGTTTAGGTATCTTAAGTCTGAGAATACCCTAAAGTCCGAAACTTGAGTGCCTCCATGATGCTCAAAGTGGAAAACTACCGCCCTGACTATGCAGCTTGTCATGGTCAAAGGGGCTTTTACCTTTAGATTATGAACAAAAGAAACAGCAAGACATAGGTGGCGGCGCACACCTTTAATCCCAGTAGAGGTAGATGAATCTCTGAGTTCAAGGCCAACCTGGTCTACTGAGAGAGTTCCTAGACAGTCAGGACTACAAGAGAAAGCCTGTCTCAAAAAACAAACCAATTAATCCCAGCACTCGGGAGGCAGAGGCAGGCGGATCTCTGTGAGTTCGAGACCAGCCTGGTCTACAAGAGCTAGTTCCAGGACAGGCTCCAAAACCACAGAGAAACCCTGTCTCAAAAAAAAAAACAACAAAAAAAACCAATGAATGAATAGATAAATAAATAAAATAGTATTATGGACAAAAATTATAAGCAAAAATTTTTTAAATTATTAAAATTTATAAGCAAAATAAAATGATTGCTGGTGATGTAGCCCAGTTGGTAAAGCGCTCACCCCGCACCCATGACACCCTGCGTCTTATGCCCAGCACTGTGTAAAGTAGTGGAGGTGGAGGCTGTAATCCTGGTAGGCAGGTCAGAGTTCAAAGTCATCCTGTACTATGCAATGAGCTTGAGGCTAGCCTGGGATACATGAATGGTTAGTGAGACAGCTCAGCTGGCAAAGGTACTTGCTGCCAAACCCGAACCTAAATTAGATCCCCCAAGACCCACATAGGAGAAGAGAACTAACTCCCTTACTCCAGAGAGTCTGGGTTAACTGCCACATGCTCACCGTAGCGTGTGCGACCACATGGAGATTCATACAGTTTTTCTTTTTAATTTAATTAGGAAAAACTTTTTGAGATAGGATCTATGGAACCCTAGCTGACCTGAAACTCTTTAGGGAGACCAGGCTGGCCTGGAACTCTCTTTGTAGACCAGGCTGGCCTGGAACTCTCTTTGTAGACCAGGTTGGCCTGAGGTTCACAGAGAACTGCTTGACTCCGCCTCCTGGGTGCTGGGATTAAAACTGTATGTCTGTACCTAGTAAGGAAATATTTTTTTAAAAAAAGAAAATGCCAGAAAGGAAAGGAAGGAGGGAAGAAGGGAGGAAGCAAGGGAAGGAGGGAGAGGGCTGGCTGTGTGTGTACGTTATGTACAAACACAATGAATTTCACTTTTGGACTTCAGTACCTTCCTCGAGATATCTTATGATATATGTAAATATTCAATCTAAAACCATCTAAAATGCAGACATAGTTTTGGTCCTAAGCATTTCTAATAAAAAGTATTCCACCTACATCTCCATAAGAGATGATGTTTCCCTCAAATGCCCTGTCGGCCTCAGCTCAGCAGACCCTTGCCAGTTCTGGAATGAGCAAATTGTCCAGCTAGTGCACCCCACAACACAGCCCCACCACACAGCCCCATGGTATGTGTCGATGGTGGTTCACAAATGTGAGAACCCCTTTGCATCCCTTCTCTTCTCCTCTCCTCTCTTCTCTCTCTTTCTTTCCTTTTCTCTTATTTATTTCTGTGTGTTCTTTTTTTATTATTTTGGGTTTTTTGAGACAGGGTTTCTTTTTGTAGTCCCTGGCTGTCTTGGATCTCACTCTTTTTAATTTAGTTAGAGAAAACTTTTTGAGACAGGATCTATGTAGCTCTGACTGACCCGAAACTCTTTATGTAGATCAGGTTGGCCTCAAACTCAGAGATCCACCTACCTCTACCTCCCAAGTGCTGGTAATAAAGGTGTGCACCACCACTGCCAAACTTCTCTCTCTCTCTCTCTCTCTCTCTCTCTCTCTCTCTCTCTCTCTCCTCTTCTTTCTGTCTGCCTTCCTTCCTTCTTTCCTTTCTTTTTTTTCTTTCTTTCTGTCTTTCTATGGATGCGGTTTGAGACAGAGCCTTATCTTGCAGCCCAGGCTGGTATTTAACTCAAGCTCCTTCTGTCTCGGGTTCCCGAGTGCTCCTATTACAGCTGTGTACAACCATACCTCTTTACAGTCTTGAAAAGTATTGCGCACAAAATTTTAATTTGCATAAATTTTATCAATTAATACTATATTCAAAATTAAAACAGAATTAAAAACATTTGCTTAATACCTTTAAAAGTACTCATTAAAAGCCCATTACATTGCCAGGCGGTGGTGGCAGACTCCTTTAATCCCAGCACTCAGGAGACAGAGGCAGGCAGATCTCTGAGTTCGAGGCCAGCCTGATCTATTAAGTGAGTTTCAGGACAGCCAGGGCTACACAGAGAAACCTTGTCTCGAAAAACCAACACAAACAAACAAAGTGCTGCTTTGCATGCACGCACTTGTGTGGGGAAAGCGAGGCACCCTCGCATCCTTGCAGATAACTGTGTCTCCTTTGCTCTTTCACCAAAACGCTGCATGGAGTGAGTGGTCCTTTCAAAGGTTCTCTGCCAATGTGAAACCTGAAACCACATCATGAGTCCTGTGCCCTGTTGCAGTGAAACCCATGGGTCTAGCTCACACTTGGAATGACTCATTTCCCAGATCTGAGATTTTGTAACTTTATACATGGGTCACTGAAGGATGCAGGTCTCAACCTTGACACATTTCATTGTGTGATATTTAAACAAACAAACAAAAAAATCACAGCTGTTAATATCATCTCTGATCTCATCAGGAAAGCTATTAAGTATCAGGACACTGTCAAAGTCGCCAGTGGATACAGGTTTTCCAAAAGCCTGTTTGTCAATGGAAGACTTTGATACAGAGTTTGACACTGGTGACAGTTACTGTCAGCCTCCCCCCACCCCCGGCCCTTGAAGTGGCAGCCTCTTTAGAGACTCCAGTCTGATGAACTCTAGTGTCTTTCAGGTGAAAATGGTGCCCCCCAAAAGGTGGTTTGTTCTACTTCCAGCTCTCTCACACTTTCATTGACGCAAGGAGGCGTGACTTGGACGCACAGCCAGCCATGTTTGTCTTGTTCCCTGAGAGTCTCGGGGAGAGGGCTAGGGGTGTGCCTCAATTGGCTGAGCACAGGTGAAGCTCTGGTTTCAATCCCCAGCACCACATACACCTGCATGGTGGTTGCACGTCTCTGATTCTGGCACCGGGGAGGTGGAGACAGGAGGATCCGAAGTTCACGATCATCAGCCGCATAGTGAGTTCGAGACCAGCCTGGCCTTTGTGACACTGTCTCAAGGAAAGAATCAAAGGGTCAAGGTCTCCTAAAGATTAGTTCTGTTTCTAGCTCCGCCTGAGACATTTACGTGATTGTGGCATTGTTTTGTGAGATGAAAGAGGACGGGGCTGGGGAGAGTAATGACTGTTTCTGCCTGGTTCTTGCTGGGAGTCTTCATCCTGCCACCACACTGAAAAAGACATGTGGTAACTTCCAGCTACTATGAAAGCAGTTTTGACTTCATGGGACTTCTGAGAACACTACCCTCAGCCACCACATACCCTCCTGTCCAGGCATTAGCTTCCTTTCTGCTGCCTGGCAGGACGCTGTTCTGACTCTGTTCTTGCATTCTTGGCTGACGTGGCTCAGCCTCTCCATGGCTGTTTTCTGCCTCTGAATTGCCCATCTGAAGTGACCCTGCAGGGGGGAGAGGCATGGCGGGTGTGGAGGCTTTCACAGGGCTCTGGTAGGGAGCATGTGCCCGGACCTTGACTGCTCTGCAGCCAAGTCTAGGGACCCTAGCAGTAGACGCATCTGTGGTTAACTTGCCTCTCCTTGGGGCTCAGACCTGTCTTGAACTTAGGCTCCAAGCTCCTCCTGCTGCAAGGAATTCAGTTTCCCCATCAGACACCTGCCTCTCACGCAGGGTCCTGGAGCCAAAGGCAGGCTCCCCTCTTCTTTCTCCTCTCTGTTGTTGGCTTCAGCCTCCCTCTCCTTCCAGTCCCCATCCCCCAACCACCTCCCCCAGCATGGCAGCTTGTCCAAGACACTGAGTTTTGTCCCTTCCATCGGGGCACCCTGAGAGTAAGAGAAAATAGCTGCCCAGTGAGGGGGGGTGGGGAAGCCTCTTGTTTTCACCCTCTCAGAACTGGTTTTCCCAACTTTCCCATCCCAGCTCCTGTGGAACAAAAGGCCTCTGGCCCTGTGTGCTGGGCCGGGCCCAGCAAGGGGACTCACCAGCGACTCTTTATTGAGTCTTCAAGCGCAGGCCAGGCACTCCATTAAAAAGCCATTCCCTTTTGTGCTACCCGGCCCCCAGCTGTCCCCCCTCTCATGTGACGGTCGGTCACAGTTGTAAAACAACAACACACAGAGTTGGCAACTAACGAGGCTTTTTTTCAAGCCAGGGTCTCCATGGCAACCTCTGTCAATCACCCCTCAGGAGCACTTTAACCTGACCAAGAGAGGGAAATAAAAAATAATAAAATAAAATAATAATAATTATAATAAAAGAAGAAGAAGAAGCCAAGAAAGAACGAGTAAGAAAGAGAGTGAGAGAGGCCAGTAGACAGCAGGGAGGGAGTTCTCAAAGTTTCTAGAATACACGTGAGAATTTAATCAGTCAGGCAGGTAAATGACAGGAAGGGAGTAACAGTCATGGTAATTTTCTACATTGCTCTTGATCTTATGAAGACGCCTAACATTGTTCTGGGGGCCATAAAATGAGGGGCCATGGTTGTCTGTGGCGAATGTAAGGAGGAAGGCAGTCCCACGGGCTGAAACAGGAAATGGATGGTACCCTGGGCCCGAACCCAGAGGTGCCCAGTTGATGGCCTTAAGACAAGGGGGACAGCCATTTGGCACTTGGCTGAAGTCCACCAGGGTGCCCAAGCCCTTCCATGTGCGGCCCAGTGCCAATGGGGATAGCCCACAGCATGTGGTTGGCACGGTGCCAAAGAGACACTTGAGGGCCCCCATCCTCCGTGCCATGTAGGGAAAGGATCAGACCTACCTCTGTAATCTGTTGAAAGGGATGCCCAGTGTGGTGGACAATGGCAGGACTCCTCATGGTTCACATGCTGTTGTGCCAGCAGATGCCCGCTTCCTGGGCACGTGGCATCATGCCCAGGGTGAGTTCAACCTTCTGAATGTTGGCATGATGCCGGGGTATGGAAAGCCTGAGTTTTCCCCCCCAACCCCCCACCTTGCCCCCTGACACTCATACATGCTGTCTGGCAGTTAGCCAGGGACTCCACAGGTTCCCAGGTCTGCGCAGTCTGGGCACGGGCTGTGGGCAGCCTTGGCAGCTGCTGCCTGGCTCTTCTACTGCCTCTGATTGGGAAGAAGGCAAAGGCTGGCTTCTCGGGCCAGCCTTCATTGCTCAGTCTCCAGAAATTTATGTAGACACTTGGTGTGCCTGGAAGTGAGGGGGCCGACGGCTGCAGGCATTTTCTAATTCTTGGCATCTAGAAATTCAATCTGAGCCCTGAGTAAGACAAGGAAGGTGATTCTGGGACACAGAAACGTCCAGAACTGGGGAATCAAGGGGCTATTGGCTCAGAGCACTGTTGGACAGTGCCGGCTTCCCAGAACCACAAGGATAAAGAAGCTAAGATGCTTACGGCTAATGTTAGGAGACTGGACTTTTCCCCTCAGACTTACAACTCTGATACTCTAAATAGCACGCATAATTAGGAAGGAGTAGGCAGATACTGACCCCAACTAGAACCCTGGATTTCAGGACTATTTCCATGACAGGTGCCTGCCTCATGGCTCTGTAGCCCATTTGCCACCCTGCCTTGGTCACTGAGCTTCCCCTGACCTAGGACCCTGCAGTGGTCCCGCCTGTTCTTCTCACCCACATATCTCCTTTGCCTCTCGGTCTACAGTCTTCCCAGACCAGGACCCAGGCTCCCATGACCCCCTCTCTATCTTGGTCCTTCATCTTCCTCACTCGTGAGCGCTGCTCACTTCCAAAAAAGTTGAAGCAAAAACCTCTCTGGTTGGCTCTTCTTATATTGCTCCCCTTTGTCCCAGCTTTCACAGTGGGGAAGCTGGCCAGGGACTTGACACAGTGCCACTTAGATGACATCTTAGTGGGGTTACAGCAGCTGACTCATGCCCTGAACCCACTTCTCTAAGACAAGACACAAATCAAGGAAGATCTCCGAGTGCCTAGGCACCTCTGGTACCACCCTCTCCATCTTTTGTGAGAGTCCCATGTGCTTGTTTTGGGAGCACCCTCCAGGGACTACAGTGGCCTTGGCTACCCCCCCCCATCTGTTTCTCTCCTTTCCTGGGTGCCCTGGGAAGCTCCTGCAAGAAAGGAATGCTTGCAATCTGCTGGTGTAGTGAGCTGGCACGGCACCCAGGCAGGGCTGTGCCAGAGCCTAGTAAAGACATTGGCGAGGGCTGCCTTCCCCATGCCTGGAGTTTCCTCCGGCCGGGTTGGCATGTGGCCTTCAGCTTGGCCTGAGGCAGAACAAGGACAAGGTGGCCTCCGCATAGGAACCCAGAGGGCCTGTGTCTCTTCCTCCTGCTACAGAGAGGGGGCCCATGATGGCACTGAGGAGTGTGTCACAGTTTACGGAAGAAGGAACAGAATGGGTGGGAAGGACAGTGTTCGGGATCCCAAAACCTGGAGACCAGACTTCACCTCTCCCAGCCTCCTGCTCTGCTCTGTAACCTGGGGTGTAAACGGTCTCCTCTGCCAGTCAGGATCTGAAAAGGCTTCATCTTTCTGGGCCATGGTCAGCCTTTGCCAGGCATTAACTTTTTTTTTTCTATTGAACCCAGGGTTTCTGCACGCTAGACAAGTACTCTACCACTGAGCCCGACTCGGGTTTGTTTTGTGTCTCCAGGTGTGTGAGTGTGTGTGGTGTGCATGTGTGTGCAGATGTGCTTGCTTGTGCATGTGTTTGCGGAGACTAGAGGTGACTGGGTATCGGCCTCTGTCGCTCTCCTCCTTATTCAATGTGTATGGATATTTTGCCTACATGTATGTCTGTGCACCACATGTGTGCCTGGTGCATGTGGAGGCCAGAAAGGGCCTTTAGATCCCTGGAACGAGAGTCACAGACAGTGGTGAGCCGCCATGTGGGTACTAGGAATCGAACCTGGGTCCTCTAGAAGAGCAGCCGGTGCTCTTAACCACGGAACCGTCTCTCCGGCCCCTCCATCTTATTTTTTAAAACAAAATTTCTCACTGAACTTGGAGCTTGTCATTTTGACTAGACTGGATAGCCAGCATGTCCCAGGAATCTGCCCGTTTCTGCCTTACCAGCCAAGGTTGCAGGCGTGTCCTTCCACACCAGGCTTTTACATGGGTACTGGGGATCTGAGCTCAGGTCCCCGTATATGTACAGGAGGCACTTTCCCCATCAGACTACCTACCTCCCCAGCCCCTAAGTTCCGGTGTTCATTATGGATTTATCTGTACTTTTTATTTTGAAGCTTGGTCCCATTCAAGATGCCCAGGATGGCCTTAAACTTGAGCCTTATGGCCATCCTGCCTCAGTTTCTTGAGTAGCCTGGAATATAATTGTATCCTGGGCTAAATATGAGCAATTAAGGTGGTTGTGAGGGCAAGAATGTGCCCATCCTAAGGGTGGTTTGAGGTGTCCATGAGTTAGCATATGTAAAGTGTCTGACTGTGGGGAATGTCAGCCCTCGTCAGCGTGATTACTGTTATTGTTGCTATTTCCCAGTACTCTGAGGTGAGGCTTCACTTTAATCTTGCTTCTGAGTGACTTGAAGAATACAGCTCCCTCCCAAGAGGTTGCCTGTCTTTCTAGAACATTCAGCAATCCGCCCGGTCTGTGCAGTTATGCTATCTTAAGGCGCCTTCCCCTCCCCACACACTTCATTGTCCCTGGCCATCACTTACCTGTCCAAGGTTCCCTGGGCACCATCCTCTCCGGGGTTTCCCTAGCCAAAAGGGCTTCCCAGGCGGGCTTCTGTCCCCCCCCCCCCCAAGTCCCCCCAGGCCTGGAGTCTAACAGTGTATTGTAACATAGTAGCTGAATGAACTTCAGCTTCAAAGGTTAATATCAAAATCTGGAGTGGATTACCTAAAAATTACTTACAACACCATTAAAATTCTGAACTCTTTTTGTTGTGGCTGTAAATTAATTTAAAATGTCAGGTTTTTTGAGAAATCCAATAAGAAATTGAGCCAACAGAGCAATCTGCAAACTGTCTGGCAAAGAGGAAAGTGTGTCTCTTCAATCGACAAGGAAAAATATGGAGCTTAACTGGAACCATATGGCTGAGTACTTGAGAGAAGTCTGCGCAAAAGGGAGGGGGGAGGGGGGGCAGGAGCTCAGCTGACAGCCACACGCACACAGCAGGCTGGCTGTGGCCTTGGCATTGGCACAGGAGAGGGGCCTGGCGGACGCCTGGCACACAGCCTACTTGGCTGCCCAGTGTCCACAGTCACCAGGCAGCCCTAGGCCACAACTTAAGTCAGGTCCATGATCTTAACACTTTCCCTCCATGTCCAGACAGGGCCCTCAGGCCACCTGGGGGCCCTATCCCTACCCTAAGGGGTCCAAACCCCCTCTCTTGGGGGAGAACCTAGGCATCCAGCTTCCCTGCCCTGGACAGCCACCTGCAAGTCTCTGAGGGCTGCCTCCCCTCAGTTCTCTGTGGGCTCCCTCCAGGCCAACATGTGGTCCCCATTACTCCTGAATTCCCCCAGATTTACAACACATTAAGTAATTTGTAGGTTATTTCAACTTCAATCTGCTAAAGTTGAGAAAATCAAAATTAAATTCAAACCACAAGGAAACTTCAAAGAGAGAGGAGGAAGAGAAACTTGAGTGCCCTCTCTCCCCAGGTCCCCGTATGTCTCCCTTCTGTGTGCCCCCCCCCAGGATCCCAGCCAGCCCCCAACCTTGCCTCCCTTCCTCTGGGCCTCCCCTTTCCTGGGCTGTCTGTTGCCAGGGCCCTCCCCCGCAGCCTGTGGTAGGCAGTGTCCAGTGTCCAGGTGAAGGTGCAGAAGGCCAGGAGCAGCTCCGCTGAGGATGGAGGGGTGCTGCTGATTTGGCAGAGTCAGGAAGCCATTCTGTAGAGTCCAGGACTGCCGCCTCTCCTCCCAGAAGACCTCACTGCTACTGGTGGGTCCTTCCAGGTCCCCAGAGCTTGTGAGTTTCCTGACCCATTTTGGGGGTAATATTTGCCATGCCGTTCTGGCGCCCGCAATGCCTGGGACAGCTGGCAGCTGGTGGGCACCACCTGGCCCCTCCGTTTAATAGCTCAGGTTACTTGATTTTGTCTTCTACCCCTTAAAACAGCCTTGTAAATAAGCAAACACTCGGTGCCAAGCACCTTCGGCATTTCGCCAGGCTGGTAAATATTTTAGTAGTGACTTGGTAACAGTTGTGTTCACTTTGATTCCCTCGGAAAGGTCTTCGGTGCTGGGGAAGGGCTGAGGCTCTGGGAAACCATTTGTTGGTTATTTATACTCCACTGACCACGTGGCCTTTGCTCTGTCCCATGAATTAGATGCTGGGGTGCCTTCAAAGCCCAAAGGGGCACTTTCAACAAAGTTGTGGAGGGCACCTGGGTCTCTCTAGAAGTGCCCCATGACAAAAGAGCTCTGGGGTCGCAATTTGGGAAAGTAGACTTGTCCCCGTCGGTGGCCCAAAGGGATCTGGAGGCCATGGTAGGTGTTAGAGTTTGGCTGTGTCCTCGGTGTCAATCTCCTGCTCGTGTGGTTTGGGAAGAACCCTAAGAAGCAAGGAAAGGAGGACTCTGGGGTTGGTTGGGGACAGGACGTGTGAAGCCCATGAGGTACCAAATTAGAGTGGCTACCTGAGATGACCCGGGAAAACAGTTGTGACCTCAGCTAGGCGTCCAGTGTCAGAGGACCTGTTCTGCCATGGGAATGGGAGAGGAGAAGGCCAAGGAAGACCGGCCATGGGCAGGAATGAACCTTTAGCCAGAGCGGCTAACTTGACGCTCTGCCGTCCAGGTCTTCCCTCTAGGCCTGGTCAGGAACACCTGCAAACCCTGGGGCCTCCCCACCCATTGCCAGGAAGCTGGTCTATCCAGACTCAACTTTCTGTGTCCAGTAAGGCCTATGCTGCCCGAGGCTGGCTACTAGGGAAGGGATGGGTGAGGCAGTGAGGTGGGCGCGGGCGTCTGGCTTTAATAGACTGCTCAGAGCTGCAGCCACTCGCTACTCCTTTGTTTTATGAGTGGTTTTAATGTACAGATGTGTTCGTTTTAAAGGGGCTCTAAATCATGGCATGGTGAGAGTGGAGCACTGTGGCCCACATCTTCGGGCCCCACTGGCTATGTGGTGAGCCTGCATGAGGTGGGCACAACCAAAGCAGGAAGAAGGTCAGGCTTCTCTTCGTCGCTATTGTGATAGACAGGACCAGAGGAAAGTGGATACATGTGTGTTGGGTAAGATGGGCCCAATGTTGCATAGAGGACCCTTTCTCTCTTGCCGTCGCCAAGGAAGGGTGGGGCCTTCCCACTCCAGTTTACAGCTAGGGCGCCATTCAGCTGACCAGCTAGCCTGTTGCCACTCCCAGCCGCCTGCCCTTCCTCCCTGGGCTCCTGGCGCCATGATGCGCGCCACCCGTCTGCACCCACGCACACCCTATTGGTGCTCAGCCTCCGTGGGCGCGAGTCAGGTGAGCAGCAGACATTGTAGCAGACCCAGCTCACCTCCTTCCCGGCGGGACTGGTGCCAGGGCTGCGCTCTTCCCGGAAGGCTTCCAAGCTCCCCCGCTCGGCATCTTGCTGAGCCTGTTCTCAGGGTGCGGGGGCAGATCTTTTGGGGGGGAGAGTGTCTGCCCCTTGCTGCCCTGGCGCCAGCTCTTCCTCAAGGCCCTGGTGGAGTCGCCTGAGGGAAGCAGCTGGGCTGGAGGAGCTGAAGTAGGTCTGAAATGGGAATCATGAGTTAAGCCGCCATCTTCCTAGAGCACCCTATACTTCTTTAAGGAGCAGACGCAGGGCCTTGGACCAATCTGTGTTGGTGCTCCTTGCATGGTTCTAGCTTGGTGGCTTCTCAAGTTTTGTTTTTCGTTTTTATACCTTCCAGCAAGATGCAGAGCCCAACGCTCAGGCCAAGTCTCAAGGACTTACCATGACTGCTCAATCTTGTGCACTCCACTTGTCCAACCCTAAGTTTCAACGTATTTGGAAGAGTTCTATGGAAGGGACAAGAAGCTAAAAGAGGCCTTCCTTTTGGTTTTCTGAGACAGGGTATGACTTTTTTATGTAGTCCAGACTAACCTCAAACTTGCTTTGTAGTTCAGGCTGACCTTGAACTGATGATTCTCCTATCTCAGCTTCCCGGGTGCTGGCATGACAAATGCTAGGGTTGTAGGTGTGTACTGCTGTGCCCAGAAGAAGCCTAGAAGAGGCCTTTGATCACCTAAAATGTTTGAGCTCCACAGTAAGAAACCAGTCCCCTAAGGTACTAGGCCCTAAGTTTGGTATCCTGGGGGTGTCCCTCAGTCCTGTCCCCTGTGTGGGAAGGAGGCTACTCTAGCAAATCTCTCAGCCTTGCTTTTGGAACTGCATGACACCCAGCATGCGCTCGTTCTTTACCACGTCACTTGAGTAAGATGTGCTTTCCCCTGTTACTTCCCCTTGGCCTTTGGGAATAGAAGTCCCTTCTGTTCCTACCCCCCTCCTGGAGTCCCTAGAGCAAGGGAGGAAGCAGAAGTTATCGATCCTTTGGAAAGGGGTATCAAGGAACTACTCAAGGAAGCTGGGGGCCAAGACCACAGATCCTCCCACTTCGCTGACCATGTGGGGCAAGGCCAGGGCACAGGTCTCTGCCCAGCCTCAACAGGTGCTTAGAAGTCTTGAGGAATAGTCACAGAGGCTCTATGTCTTCTGAGGGAGGGGATGCCGTGCTGCGTGGGAACTTCAGTTTCCCCAGGTGCTGCAACTCAGTAGATTCTATGACGACCTTGAGGTAGAAAAGGCAACATGAATGCCAAGAAAGGGAGACAGAGGTTGGTGGTGGAGAGGAGCCAGAGACACCTCTTCCCCATAATAGAGACCTACCTCTACTTCCTTCCACCAAGACCCAAGGTTGCCTGGGCTGAGGCTATGCGGTGCTTCTACTTGCCAGACCGATAGGTGCTGGAGCTGGCCCTTCCCACCTTTCCCAGTGAGCACCTGAGGCTAAAGATCCAGCCTAGCAAGGGAGATAACCAGTCAAGAGAGGCAGAAGGTCAGAGACAAAGGGGGACCAGAGCCACATGGACCCTCCACCTCATCCGGCCCAGCTTGGGGTCTCATGCTGAGGGGGACGCGCTGGCCAGTAGCCAGCTGCCCTGTTTCTCCTTGCTGCCCGTGTGGAGTGAGTCCTGGTCTCCAGCTCCCTGGGAGCCGGGAATGGAGGAGATCCTATGAAGATGATGATATGTGACAATCAGTCACAGCAATTAGTGTTTTGGTTAACAGGCCTTTTTTGTTTTCTCTCACCCAGACAGAATGTCACAAATAAATCCTCTCCTGCATTTGCATATTAATTGGATCGGAGACGTCAAGCATCTTTCATTAAAGAAAATGATCTGCATATTTGGAGACATAAAATAGTTATTTTGATGGGTTTTTTTTCCCTAAGATCAGGGGGTGGGGGAGGTAGGTGATAGGAGTTCTAGAATGGAGGTAGAGTGGAGGCAAAGCCAGCCAGCCCCTCTGTCTAGTTAACCCTCTGCTGTCTGGATTTGGTGGATCAAGGTTGAGCAGAAAGATAATTAATCCATAAATAAATCAAGGCTCCAAGGGGCCCCTGGGCCAGCTTGACTGCTAGGCAGAAGGGCTCCTCACTAGAGTTGTGAGTGAGGAGATCAGCCTGGGACTCGTCTTCTTGGGCTTACATTCCTTCCTTGGGAGCTAGTAGTTGTGCTGCCCGAAGCATTTCCAGAGGCAGTGGGCATTAGGGTGTGGCCAGAGGTCTCCCTTGTTCCATCTAGCCGTGTCCCTCCTTGCCTTGGCTGGCTGGTCGTCCCCTGTTCCTCTTTCCCCGTAGCTCACCCATCAGTGCCCACTCTCTCCGTGTGCTGTGACCTTGCGCCTCCCAAGTCCTTCTCGTTCCTTGCCAACCATTCTCCCACTCCTCTCCCCAGATGGGAGACTTTCTGGGAGCCGCAGAAGCAAAGCTTAGAGTCATTATCACACACACTCGAAATAACCCAGAAAGCTACAGGGCCCATATTAGGGCATGAGTCCCGGGGAAAGCAGAGTGGATGTACAGGTTTTGGTTGGAGACTGTGACTGTTTCCCCTTCATCCTCGGTTCCCCTGCCTGCCTACCGGAGCCATTTCTTCAGGTGGGCAGTAGGATGGGCCTCTCTGAGACAGCTCCTGGTGACAGGCAGCCTGCTCTTCAGTCTCCTCCTCCCTGGTACCAGATCCCAGTCAGGAAGAGGTCTAGGTAATGCTGATGACAGTGATGACCGCCATCACTTCTTTCTGCACACGGAATATGTGTAGAGACGCTGCTTAGACTTGACGCTCGCTGTCTCCCGTTTCCATCGCCCACTGAGACAGGCATTCTCAGCAGGTATTCTTTACTGATAAGGAAACTCGACCTCAGGGAGGACAGATAACAGGCCTAGAGGTGCCCATCAGAGCTCAGAACTCAAAGCAGCTGGAGTGGGGCTCCCTGTAGCCAGGCTGTGATGCAGCGGAGATGGACAGTAGCTGTGGAGCTCCTGCTCTGACCCCAGCCTGATACTTGGGCCTGCGGATACTTTGGGATGTGCTACAATGTACAAATATCTTTCTACATGGGTGACCTCCTCACCTCATTGAGAAGATAAGGAGACCTGCCAGCCCCCCTGGAGATTAGAAATGGCCAGGGGTGTCTTCTGTGGCTTTTGAATGCCAGAGACGTGCCTTCCACTCACACAATTTATATACAGTTTTGCTTCGAATTTGAAAGTGCCCCTCACAGCTATTTTCACACCCGTCAGTCTTCCCTCTGGTGTCTGACTCCTAGCTTTCAGTCTCGGCACAGTGTGCGTGTGTGTGTGTGTGTGTGTGTGTGTGTGTGTGTGTGTCTGTGTGTGTGTGCACACACGTGCACGTGCGCCATGGACCAGCCTCTCCTTATGTCCTGGGTAGATGGACTTGTATGTCCCACAGAAACCTGTGGTTTGGTACCACCTCCCCAGTACGCAGACTCTAAAATAAGCCCCTCCAAATGCCAATACGAGGGGGTTAAACTTGAGTCAGGCACCACCATCCCCATTCCAGGACTCTGGAAGGGTCTTCTGAGCCAGGAGATGGGGTGATAGCATCCAAACCACTTGATGGCTGTGCCCTAGCTTGTACCTTGGCCACTCTCTGGCCTCTGTGACTTCCAGCTATACCTTCTTTTGGTAGGTGAGGGACAGAAGCAGGGGTCTAGTGTCCCTCAAATTTAGGGACTTTGGATTAGGGGCCTGAGGTGCCTCTAGGGGACAAGTGGGTACACGGGGTGTTTTCTGGAGTCTGGGGGAGCCCTGGAGCAGCTGTTTCTGTTGAATGCCAAGAAGCCAAGTTGGTTTAATATGGTTTTAGCTGCTGGTTTGATAAATCAAAATAATTAAAAATAATAAATTTGATTCTTCAACCAGCAAAAGCTGTGTGTGGGCGCAAGGCCCAAGCTCTTGAGTTAGGACTGGGGAGGTGGGAGAGGACCCTGGAGCACAGGAATCGTGGAATCCTAACTGAGGAAATGGAAGGAGCCTGACCTAGGGGTCAGCTCTCAGACTGATTAAGGAAGAAATGTCTTTCATGGGAAGAGACTCAGTCAGACAGGCCAGAGCCCCTGCCGGCTTTGCCCCTGGCTGTATGGAGTTGGGCCAACCTTGGTTTCCTCATCTGTCAAATGGCGTGATAGTCCTATCGGCCTGTGGGGCTATGTCAGGAGTCAGGGCCTCTGAGAGCATGGTGAACCGCCCGACCCCATGGGAACAGCAGGCCCTGTGCTGGCCTCATTCTCCTGCATTAGAGAGGCCTCAGTATCCCCTCTTGTCCCCTCTTTGTACCAGCTTTGGCTACAAGCACAAAATCCTGGTTCACAGCTTCCGGGGACTTCTCCTCCCTCCTGTCGACTGTTGTCCTAGCACAGAAATGTTTTGTTTATGAGGACATCCCCTGTTCAGGGTGGTTCCCGTTGACAGTATCCCCTGATTCCAGAATGGGGTCAGGAAGCAGTGTGCCACACCCTGGGGCGAACCCTGAGTTCGGAGTTCCAGCCCCAGGTTTGGGGTGCTAGCAGCTCTGACTGGGAAAAAGTAGCAACTGGACAGGGTTTGCCTCTGTCCCCCATTCCCTGCCCCCATCTCCATCCTCAGGAGCCGTATTTGGTGTCAGAGTAGCTGGAAATCTGAACTGAGTGGAAGAGGGTGAGGACAGGGAGGGACAGGGTGTCTGTCTCTTTAAATGCACTTTGTGTCAGTGTGATAAGGAATTTGATGGCTTTATCAGAAATACCAAAGCTTTATTTAGCCGGGTGAGGCTCACACCACTCAGCTCCACACAATCTGCTGATAAATAGCAAAAAAAAAAAAAAAAAAAAAAAAAGAGGGGAAAGAAACCAATAACTCGCCATCACCCCGCTTAGCAGCTAAGGAAAGATGAGGCAAAGAGGCTAAGTTGGAAGTTTGGGGGAGTCAGGGAACTCACTGAGCAGGGGGGGGGGCAGAGAAAGCTGCAGTGGAGTTCTGGGAAGTGCTGACAGGCAGACATTCGTCTGTTCTCCAGTGGGGACCTTCATGGACTTTCCTGTTACCAGATAAAACTACAATGATGGCTGCCATTCTTCCAGAAAAGGGATTTATTAAAGGGCCACGCCCTCCCCAACAGCAGTTTCTATTGGCCATTTATTTAATATTTATTTATTTGACTTTTCAAGACAGTGTTTCTCTGTGAAACAGTCCTGGCTATCCTGGAACTAGCTCTGTAGACCCGGCTGGCCTCTAACTCACAGAGATCTGCCTGCCTCTGCCTCCCCAGTGCTGGGATTAAAGGTGTGCGCTGACATGGCCTGGCCCCCATGGTTGGCCACTTTTATTTCCTGCCCATTTCTCCATCAGCCCAGCCTGCATCCAAGGGAAGTGGAGACCCTCAGCACGTGGTTTAGGTCTGCCCTTAGGACAGCGGCTGGGCTGGCAAAGGCCCGACCAGCCTTGGGTAAAGAAGAAATTAACTGAATACAGAAGAAACTATTGGGGAGCTGCCCCTCACTGCAGCACTGGGGAATAAGGGCCCCAACTCCTTACATGGAAGCAAGGGAGCGGGAGTGGGAAGGGCTTGGAAAAGCCCATGTCAGGACAGGTGGAGCTCTGTGTTCAGGGCCAGGCTCAGCGTGGGTCTCGTGTGGAAGCAGGGAGGCTATGGCATGGCCCTACCTACTTGTGGCATTCTAGAACCTTCTTCTCCTTTTCCTTCTTCTTTTGAGACAGGGTCTCCCTATGTAGCCATGGTTGTCCTAGAACTCAATAGATAGACCAGGTTGGCCTTGAATTTACAGAGATCCACCTGTCTCTGTCTCCTGAGTTCTGTCTGGGATTAAAGGCACACACCATCACTCCTGGACTGGGATTCTTTGATCCCTGCCATCTGGGCCATTGGTGAACGATCCCTCCCATATCCTGGCTATTCTAGATTTTTCCTGCCTTCAGTGGCTTTCCTATTTTTTCTTCCTCAAACCCTCTCATTTTCCCTCCCCTGCCTGGGAATCCCATGCCCCTGGCCAGCTTTATGGCCAGCATGAGACACAGATACTACAATCCTTGGATGCTGTCTTGGCTGTCTACACTCCTGGATGCCATCTTGGCTGTCTACATTCCTGGATGCCAATCTTGGGTGTCTACACTCCTGGATGCCCTCTTGGGTGTCTACACCCCTGGATGCCCTCTTGGGTGTCTACACTCCTGGATGCCCTCTTGGGTGTCTACGCTCCTCCTTCTGTCCCCATGAAGATTTTGATGGATGTGAAGCAGGTTTTATTTGTGGGCCCCATCTATATCTCCCTGTCTCCCAAAGGTTTTCCCTCCTCTAACCATGTTTGTGAAGTTTCCTGTGGACACAGAGGCAGGTGTGAGCACTCCATGCCCGGCCAGCAGCCACGTGGGTAAGGAGCGGAGAGTGAAAGAAGCAGCTTCTCACCCTTTCTCGTGGCGTCCCAGTCCAAGAGAACCAAAGACTTGAGTCCTGGCCACAGGCCCTGCCTCCTCCCAGTTCAAAGCTGCTTCTGTTGTCATAGACCATAGGTCGCCTCACAGTGACCAGGAGAGTTGGCTGAGGGGAGAAGTCTTTGCCCCACAGGGCCTCCAAGTGTGACAGAGGATCTAGGTCTAGATCCAACAGGAGTGTCAAAGGCGAAGGGCAGTTACAAGAACTCAGGCTAAGGTTGGCTGAAGGCCACAGTGGGCTCACTTTGAGGCCATCTCCCCAGAGCCATGGTGGAACCTAGTGAGGCCTGAGAGCCCTTCTAGTAAGCTGACCAACAGGGAGCCTGAGCAAGGCTGGGCCAGCAGGCTGAGAGCCAGGCAGGTCACCTCACAGGCATCCCTGGGCTTTGGGTGGTGGGGCAATGGGATTAGCTGGGCTGCTGGGTTGTGGAAGTTCTGGGCGGAGAAACAGGGGAGCTGGGGGAGGGGGGAGCTGGCCAGGGCAGAGGCTGGAGGAAGCTGCAGAAAGGCCGAGGCCCAGACAGACAGGAGGCGTAAATGGAAGTGACAGGGTCAGGCCAGACCTTTGTCCTGCAGCCTGATTAGAAAGCCTGCCCTGGATTTCTGAAACTTTGGGATGTTGTCGGACAAACTGGAGCTTAATTCTGTCAGAGCGCTGGGGAGATTAGAATTGACATCCTGGGAGCACATTCCTGGCTGGGCAGAAATCCAGCCCCCGCTGGGAAAAACCTGTGAAAGCATGGGCAGCCTATGGTGGCGGCAGGGGTACTGTCATCACTGGTGGCCACTCGGCTTTGGGGATCGGAGCCAGGAGCCTCTGGAAGGCTGGTCTACTTAGACAGGATACATGGAAAGAACGGAGGCTTGGCCAAGCCATTCCCGACGCTGAGCCCTCTTTCCTGGTTGGCACTGCCTGGAGCAGAGATCTGAAGTCTAAGTCTATAAAATGGGCCAAGTCTGCCTTCCAGACCCCTGGAGCTTTCCTTGCCTTCAAAGTAACCTTGGGAAGGCAAGAGGGTGCTCCCTGCAGGGCTGTATCAGCAGCCATGGCCTGGTGGGTGGCAGCATGAGTCATCGGGAAGCAGGCAGGCAGTACCCACCAGCAGGTTACCTGAGCAGAGTACATGGAAGGCCTCTGCCAGTGTGCTGAGTGGGTCTCTTCCACCACCCACCCAGTTAGCCTCCTACAACTAGGATATGCCTTTCAAGACAGCCAGCCTCTCTCCGAGCTCCCAGGAAACCTCCATCCGGACTAATCAAGCTTCAAGGACAGGCAAGACCTCTACCAGAAGTTACCAGACAGGATGCCACCCTGCCTCCAAGAGATGGGGCTGGAGGGCCAGACTAATAAGCACCCTACTCCCAAGTCAGGCTGCTTCCAGTACCCCTCCCCACTTCCTTCCTGACTCTAATGACTTTTAAATATTGGTAAATATTTTGGCTAAAGCAGGCTCCCATGGCAGAGAGCAAGGCCGTGTGCAGTTCAGGACCTACAAATTATTTATTAAAGATCTGAGATGCGGTGCAATTATGTGGAAAGAACCCAAAAAATTAAATAAATAAGTAACAAAATAAATAAATAACAGCCCCACTGGCCTCTTGAAGGCTTGGGGAGCTGCACACATGATTGCCGGCTTGATGAAATCCCCCCGGATGTAATGAGCTGATTTTTCTGCTGTTAATATTGCATCTGCTGATGAAGGATTCGTTAGGATAATGGAACGAAGCTAAAATATAAATGACTCCCTGTCAAGAAGCAGCTTTTGTTTGTTGATCTCCTGACAGTTCCCGGGCCAAGGCAGGGGTTTCTGTGAGCACATGCATTCAGGAACGGGCAGAAGGGATGGGGGACGAGAGCTCAGGGAACCCCCAGAGTACTTGGCTTTCCCCTAAACCCCTAGTATCCTAGGCTTTCCCTCGGGTTGGACTGCCCGACCTTGGGAAGCCCTAGAGCCCTGGGGGGTGGGGAAGTCATCAACTTGGAGCCCTGTGGAGGGAGCTTGTTGCACAGGGATCCTGGGTGGGAGCGGAAGTTTCTGCCTAGCTGGGCAGAGGGATATGCAGAGGTGGGGTTTGTAGAGGCAGTGCCTGCTGCCTGTGCATGCAGGGAGGTGGAGTCACTGAGGGAGGGTATCCTGAGGGTAGGTCCATGGGGGAGCCACTAGCTTTTGCCCTGCCGTTATAATGTCCCTTCCCTTCCCTCTCTCCCCTTTCTCTCTCTCTCTCTTTCTTTCTTTCTTTCTTTCTTTCTTTCTTTCTTTCTTTCTTTCTTTCTTTCTTTCTTTCTTCCTGACAAAGTCTAGCTCAAGATGCCCATGTAGCCAGAGATAACCTCGAACTTCTGATCTTCCTGCTTCCATCTCCCAAGTGCTGGGCTTACATGTGTGCACCACCACACCCAGCCTATGGGGGGCTAGAGATCAAACCCAGGGCCACATGCATACCACACAAACATTCTGTCCATTTAGGTGATACCAGGGCACCTCAGATGGTGACTCCAATCCTGTCCAGGGCTGGAAGGAAATAGGGCTCATTTGAAATGACCCTGTCACCCTCCAGCCCCAACTTGACTCATCTAACAGCCCTGCTGAGTTCCTGCATCTGATGCCCTCTCTTCCGAGCTCCTGCCTTATTGTGTATCTAACTACGCCATAAAGTTTACAACTGTGACCATCTTAAGTGCACATTCAGTGGCATTAGGTACACTCAAAGTTGTACAGCTATCAACTATAGCTACTTCCAGAATTAGTTAATTAATTAATTTAGGTTTTTCAAGGCAGGGTTTCTCTGTGTAGTCCTAGCTGTCCTGGAACTCTCTTTGTAGAACAGGCTAGCCTGGAACTCAGAGATCCACCTGACTCTACATCCTGACCGCTGGGACTAAAGGCCTGTGTCACCACCACCTTGAACTCACAGAGATCTGCCTGCCTCTGCCTCCTGACTGCTTGATTAAAGGCATGTACCACACTGCCCAGAAAGTTCCAGAATTTATTAACCACCCTATACAGAAATGGGGAATCGGTCACCCCCGACTCTTCCCTTCCCTGGCTCCCAACAGTCACTAACTATTCTCTAACCTAGTCAGGATTGGCTAGATGTCTTTCTTCTCTCTCTTGTGTACCTGGATTCCTACAATTTATAATTTTTCATTTAGGTGTATCCATGTTGTAGCATGTGTCAAGACATTGTTACTTTGTATAACTGTAGACTAGCCCATAGTTCTTGTAGACATCATTCTTTATCCTTTGCTCGACTAATGGGAGCTCAGCCTGTGTCTGTCTTTTGATTGTCCTGAATGGTGCTGCTAAGAACAGCTGTCTAAGTGTGTAAGTCCCCATGGTCCACTTTTGAGGTGTATACCTTGGGGTGAACAGTGGAGTCTCCTCTCCCACGAAGGACTTTAGACGCTAATGTTGAGGGATAGTTTCTTCATGTGTCAGAACTGTGCTAAACGTCATTATCCCCGGCCTTCGCAGCAGCTGGTCATAACCCGGAGGGACGGGACTCAAGCCCAGCTTACTGACACTGTTCTTCTGTCTGCCTTGTTCTGTCTTCCCCTTTCCTGGCATCTCTATGATCTCTGGGTAATGGCTGCAGAGACGGGATGGTTTACGACAAGGCCAGGGGTGGTAGCATCTCTCGGAGCATCTGTCTGCTGAATGTTTCAGCTCAGCAGGGGCACCGTGTCACACATACACTGAGTCCTGAGTGGAGACTGAGCTGGTACCTCTGAGCTCTTCCTAGCACATGGAGCAACTTTCTTGCTGACTTATTGGCCAGCACCACCTGTCACCTTGACCCCTGAAGTCCTTAGAAAAAAAGGGAAGCTTACTGGGCCACCAACTCAGACCCTTCTTCCTAAAGAGAGCACAGGTCTTGTCCAGGGATATAGTAGAGACACTGTTGTGCAGGTCAGGCTGGAGACACTGGGAAGTGGTGATGCTTCTTTCTCCAGGAGGAGCCCCAGGAGCAGAATGGGGTGGCTCTTCTCCTTGAGAAACCAAGGCAGGGCCCCTATCATCTTTAAAGCCCCTGGCTGGGCAAAGGAATTGCCCGAGGAAGCATCCACACAGGACAGAGACGTGAGAGGAGCCAATACCAGCACTGAGCAGCAGACGCATTACCAACTGCAGGATGAACAGCCAAGTTGGGCATTTTCTGCTCCTTGGTTATGTTACTCTTATTAAAAACACTCCTTGAGGGGGCTGGGGAGATGGCTCAGTTGGTAAAGCGCCTGCCATGCAAGCATGATGACCTGAGTTCAAATCTTCAGCACTCAAGTAAAAAGCTGGCGCATGCCTGTAATTCCAGCACTGGGGAGGCAGATACAAAAGGATCCCTGGGGGTGGCTGTCCTGCCAGTCTGGCCAGTTTGTGAGCTCAGTGAGCTCCAGGTCCACTGAGAAACTGCCTCAAAAAAATAAAGCGAGGGACTGGAGACTTGACTCAGTGGTTAAGAGCACTAGTTCGGCTGCAGTGCCATGATGGGGCACGTCTTTAATTCCAGAACTTGGGAGGACAAGGCAAGGGAATCCTTTAGTTCAAGGCTAGCCTGGTCTACAAAGTTAGTTCCAGAACAGCCAGGGCTATGAAGTGAGACCCTGTCTCAAAGAAAAGGGGGTGGGGAGAGGAGGAGTGTACTTGTTGTTTTACTGTCCTTGCAAAGAACCCTGATTCAACTCCCAGCTCCCACATGTAAGTTCATCACCTCCTTGGGCACCGGGCACACACATAGCTCACAGATATATATGCAAGCAAAACACTCATAAATAATAATAATGATGAGAATCGGAAAGCAATGGGGGCATCCGGTATTAACTTGCTCTGGCCTTCACACACATGCATACATCTGAAAGAAAAAAGTTGGGAAATCCCTTCCCTGGCTCTAAATGCCTTGGCCCTCCCTCTTGACCCTGTTTGATTTTTCAGGATTCTGGCCAAATTCCAATCAAGACTCTTTTGGGAGAAACCACAGAGCCAGTCTGGAGCCCATTCTCACTTGGTGCTGGCCAACAGAGCCACCTGCCCCTTGTGGTCTGGAGGCCTTGGTCTCCTGTCCCTATGCAGGAACAGGTCCTGCTCTGGCTGCTGCCTCTGCTGTCCAGACCTGGCACACACTGTACTGTGCAGAACCAGTGGTCCCTTCAGCGTCCCGCGAAACTGAGTGGAATTTTGGGCTTTCTTTTTCACGTGGTTATGCGGTGTCTGCGCCTCTCATGCACACCCTGGCAGCCTCGCAGGGTGCAGGGGACGGCTGGCCCCTGGATGTCGCCTTTCTCTCCTAGCCCTTCTTCCCTGTAGCACTTTTTGTGCTTCCTTTCCCCTTCTATTCCTCCCTCCCTCGCTATCCTTTTTTTTCCCACTCTTTCAACATGGTTTTCCTAAAAAGTTTTTTAATCAATCAAATTTGAGGCAGAAAATAGGTTTTGTCACGCCTGGTCCCGGGATAGTGTGACTCTCACTCAGGCTCCTGACAGCTCCTCAATGCAAGAAGGAGGCCAAACAGAATATTTCTCCGGGAAAGTGCTCGTTTCCATGACACTGCCCCTTGTTGTCTGTGCTGCCCCCTCCTCAAGCTGCCGGGCTGACATGGCCCCAGCCCTTGTGAAAGGCCCAGCCGGGGAGGGTGTATGAGGATGGGGAGGTGGCCTGGGGGTGGGTATCCAGGCGGCCCAACAGCTGTCCTGAATCTCCCTGGCCTGAGAAGGCCGGGGAGCAGGTTGGAACCTCAGACAGGAGCCTGGCCTGGGGTTCATACATATGGCGTCAACCTGTGCGAGAGACTGTGGGGCCAGCTCACAGGAGAGAGGCTTCAGCTCCAAGCAGAGAAGACCTCGGAATCAGGCTCCTTCAGGACTTGGTACTGCTTCTAGCACTTCTTCCCCCTCCCCTTTGGCTTCTGCTCTCCTGCCCATCCAAGTTTCTCCCATCATCCTTGGCTTCTTCCTGGTTCCTCCATTCTAGAATCTTTGGTCCCTGCCACCTCCCCTACCCCCTCCAGATCCCTAGTCCCCAAACCAGAGCTCCCTGGAAGCCCTCTGAGTCTTTTCTCTCTAGCCCAGTTCCCTCTTCCTTCTTCCTGTCCCCATCTTTCACCCTCTCCTCTCTCCTCTTCTCCTTCTTTTATAATTAATGATTAGTTTTAATTGGTTTGCTTAGGCAGCCTGACAGCAAATTAACAGAAGGCAGCCAGGGCTGCGAGGCTGGGGTGGAGACCACTGTACTTCAGACCTGGCGAGGGAAAGGGAAGACTGTGGCTGCCCTACGGGATCATTTCCTGGCCAGTGGGCTGTGTGTACTCAGGCCTCCCGTGGACAAGTGCATCAGCCAACAGGAAGAAGGCAACCAGTGCTCTGCAAGATGGAGAGCTCACTCTGTCAACTTCCTGTGTGCTTTTGTTTTCCTTCCCCTGTATCCCCTCTGTGCCCCTCGCAGAGATTAGGGTCAGGGTTGATGCCTTTAGACTGGACAGGATTTGCTTTTGGTGCCATTGTCCTTGCCTGTGTTCTAGCTGATGGAGTTGGCAGTTTGACATCTCTGGGGCTGAGAGCTTACTCTTTCCCATGGACAGGAAGGAAGAGACCATTGCCATTATGAGATCAGCTGCGTAGGGATGCACAGGCACCAAGGCCTGCAGGCTCCAGAACCTAGCTCTGCTTTCTTCTAACTACCTCTACACAGAGCCTTCAACCTTTCCCTTCTCAGGGCAGTGAGGGTTAACACTGGACAGACTGGCAGAAGATGGAGAGAAATTGGATGAATGTGTTGATGGAGGATGGATGGCTAGAAAACTATCAGAGGTGGTGGCACATGCCTTTAGTACTCAGGAGGCAGAATCAACTGGATCTCTGTGAGTTTGAGGCCAGCCTGGTCTACAGAGTGAGTTCCGGGACAGTCAAGGCTACACAGAGAAACCCTGTCTCAAAAAACAAACACACAAAACACACAAAAGAAAATTGTCGGAGGATACTCTGACAACCCCTGGGCTCTTCTGTTATGAGTCCTGAACATATATTCCTTTTCTCTTTTAGCTATGAGGTGTTCCCTTTAACCTTAGCTTCCCTGAGGGTAGGGGTCCTCCCCTAAGCCCTGCAGAACCCTTCCTTTTTGCTGGCTTTTCTCATTCACTACCATTACCTGGTTGTGCCAACCCCTTACTCCTATAGGCCAGAATGAGGCATCAGCACTGGCAGGGGTAGAAGAATAAAGAAATGAGAATGGTCTACTGGATACTGCTCCGGCCCTCACTGGGAGCCTAGAATCTACCTAGCATCCCAGATCCAGCTGAGAGATAATGAATGTCTCTGCTGCTGTCAGCCAGGCTACCTGCCCTGGACAGGCGAGGATGGGACCGGAGGGTGGGCGCATCTTGGTGCCCTCCTCTAGGCGTCTGTGCGTCTCCGCCCCTCCCCCTCCTGCCTCCAGCCCCAGCCAACTCCTGGAAAGTTTCCTCCCGATTGTTCTGTGTGATCAGATCTGCAAGTTGCTCTCTAAGCTCCTTGTCACATTTTGACTTAATGAAGTGCAAGAGCTGAGGGATTTGGGTTCAGCGCTCCGGTCTCCCGCGCTCCCTTGTTGTCAGAAAACAGGGGTGGTTGGGGACGGCAACACTGTGCTCTAAGTCGTTATCATTCCGGTCAGTCTGTTTAACACAAAATTAAACAAAGAACTAATTAGTGCCTCATGAATTAATAAATGCACAGTTGCCGGGGAGGAGGGGAGGGGAGAAAAAGGTGGTAGAAGGGAGATACTGGAGTTGTAGAGTTGGGGGGCTTTGGGGGTTCAAAGGAGGCTGGCTGGGGCGTCTTGATAGATCTCAAGAAGGAGAGCTTGGGATGGGCAGGACAATGATGGTGCCCCTGCCAGGGCCTAGGGCTCATTGGCCGGAATGTGTACTCTGCCAGTGAAGCCCTTGACTTTGGGGGTCTCCATTTCTCTTCGCCTGGCCTAGCTCATAGTCCCTCCTCTTAACTTAGCTAACCTTTCATCTCTCTCTCTGTCCCTTTTCACTCTGAGGCTTCCATCAGCCTCTTCTACCTCCGCCTGGTACCCATTTTCTCTCTTGCCCCCTCCCTTAGTTACCCACTCACTTCCCTGCCCATCCCTCGGCTCCCACCTTCTAGACGCATGAGTGTCCTAGGCTCACAGAGAAACCCTCCCAGACCTCTTGATGGTCACCAGGCTCTCAGCCCTTTTCTGCAGCCGAGTAGACGCTGCCCTACTGGGCACCCTCTGCCCCAGCAGCCCGGCATAGTCTATAACACTGGCCTAGCGGAGAGTGGAGCCCTCCTTAAGAGGACATGTCGAGTACAATTAGCTTTATCTGTCTAAACATGTCCTGGGAATGAGAGAGCGGGTGGTGAGACTGGGTGGCATTCTGGGAGCCCCGGACAAGGTCACCTCATCTCCCGCAATCCCCCCAATCTGATTTGGGGATTACATAGCCTAAGGAAATTGGTGTTATTCCTCTTGCATCATTGATAAGCCACGAATGAGGGCTAGGGGGACAAAAAGAGGAAACAAACAGCAAACCCTTTGTCTAACATAGCAGATGCTAAGGCTGGGGTACGGGGGGGGGGGGCAGGAAAGCTGCCAGGTGAGCAGCCACAAGGTGCTTCAGGTCCTCCCTCCACAAGTGGAATCCGTCCTATTTGAACCTGGATTCCCACGCTGCTGCTCTAGGTGCAGAGGACCTAAGCCTGCAAGCTGAGCTCCATTAATGATTGGTTAAAGACCCTCCGGTCTTGTCGCTTGCCCTGTCTGGGCTTCTGTGGGGGTTGTCTTGGTCCATTGGGGTGGAAATGACTGCCCACAGTCTATCTTATGGAGTTGTAGCTTTCTGCTGCCTGACCTTGTCCCCCCCCGCCCCCCAAGCTCCAGCACTCACACCGTCACTTGGGGACAGCTTGCCATTCCTCAGTTTTGTTTTCAGGACCCTGGAGAAAAGAGTCAAAGAGTGGTTGGTGTTAAATTCATTGTCTCCAGGACTGCGTACTTAGCCACAAAAGGCCTATAACCAGCATACACATGTGTGCCTGTGTACACATAGACACACCGGCGCGTGCGCGCGCACACACAGGCGCGCGCACACACACCCATCTCTGCCTCCACTGGGCAGTGTGCAGAGCAGTCTGACTTTCTTTGGAAAGCGTATCCTAGGAGCCATACTTCCCATGTCACAGGTACCCCTGCTTCCTGAATTGTCAGTCTTTGGTTGGCATACTTAAAATGGGCCCAAAGCAGAGCCCATGGAACCTGTCTAAATCGCTAGCCCTTCTGGCTCACCCTGACACATCCGCCTTTCAGCCCATAGTTGACAGAGAACCCTTGGGCACAGAGGGGTCATGACAGCATGCATGGAGGGAAGAAGTCACTGGGTTCCTCCTGGAAAGACTAACGTTAAGTCTCTTCTTTGTCACCAGGATGAAGTGACGCCCCAACTGTGTTTGAGGAATCTCTAGGACCCAGTGAGGTAAGGCTCGAGCTGCCCCCACACTGTGTTGTGTGACTATTAGTGTGAGATACACCACCCTAGCCTGGGCTCATTTCTTCAAGCGTCCACGAGGGGATGGGGGGTTAGAGTTGGAGAAAGGGAATCTCATGCGTCCATGAGGGGATGGGGGGGGGGTTGGAGTTGGAGACAGGGAATCGGAGCCACATGGCTACTGGAACCTGTCAGGAACAATGGGGCCCAGCAAGAGCCATTTGGCTTTTATGCTGGAAACAGGTTGGAGATGGATGGATGGATTGCAGATTTGGAACAAGGATTGAGCTCCAGGCAGCAGGGGTAGTAGGACATTGGTGCCATGGCTGTCTGTAGGACTGGTGTCCTACTCTGGCCCTACTGTTTGTCCCCTGTGCCTTTGGCTCTTCAGGGAAGTTCTGCTTCTAGCCATGCCTGGAGATCCAAAAGAGTTTAAGGTCCTAGACGGACCCCCCCACCTCCCAGCTCTGCTTCTCTGAGATTGAGCCACCTCCATATCTGGCTGAGAGCAGGCTGCTATATCCTGCCTTTACCCTAGCCCAGGGCTCCCTGGAAGCCGGACACTCAGCACTGCCCCGGTCTTCACAGGCTGTCACAGTCCCCTGGTGACTCGAGGAACTGCGGGGCCACCGGGCCTTAGCCCCGGGCAGTGCAGTGTCAGAGGTGACCGGTGGAACGCCAGTGTTATGTAAATAGCGGGGCCTGCCCGGCGGGCGAGCAGGCTGGCTGCAGCCATCCATCATCCCGGCTCGGCTGGGCGGGGGACAGACACAGCACCGTGCGCTTGGCTCCAAACCTGTTTGTTTTCCCTTTGTCTCTCGCATTTCGGGGGCCCGGCTGCGACCCGCTCCAGTTTTGTCCCGCTGGTCTCCTCCCCATAGGGAGCACGGGGGAAGGGAGGAGAGTCCCTTGGCTCCCACCGCGGCATCTCTTTCGTACTTCAAAGGCTCCCCCAGCATTGTCTGCGCCTGCGGGCAGTGGCCCTGAAAACGTGATCAGAGGCGGCCCGGTGTAGGGCAGGCCGGGCCCGCGCCCTGCGCTCTCGCTGGGGCCCGTGGATTCCTCCCTTTGCCGCCAGCACCACCGTGGTTACAGCGCAGCTCCGGGGCGCTCTCTGGCCTTTCTCTCCCGGCGCCCCTTCTGGCTCCCTCTGGTTGCTCCTTCCTGCTCTCTACCCTCAACCTCACAGCTATCTCAGTGCTTTGAGACTCGAAATGACCAGAGCTGCATGCAGCCTTCCCCTCTTTCCTCGCCTCCTTAGGAATCTCAAAACCTTCAAAGGGCTTCCCAGGATGCTGTGAGGCATAAATAGGCTTCCCATGCCAGATCTGATTCTCTGCGCGCCCACCCCCCAAACACTCTGCACCTCACAGGAGAGCCTTGCTCCCTCTGGGGACCTCTGCCAGATTAGACGCACTGTCCCCAGGAATCATCCAAACCCTGAAAGGCAGGATGCTTCCATTTTCTGGACAAATCCCAGGCAAATTACAGTTCCTAGGTCACTTTTGGCCCATAGCCTGTTTCTTGTAAATAAAGTTTTATTGGAAAGTGATGCTCATTCATTTTCATATTGTCTGCGGCTGCTTTCACTCTGCAATGGCAGAGTTGAATGACTACAGCCGAAACTGGCCTGTGAACCGTAAGATATTTATTACCTGGCCCTTTCGCAGAGACGGGTTTGCTGGCCCAGATTCTGGTCCCTGATTTCTGTCCCCTCTCTGGTAAAATACACATTGATGAGATTTGCCATTGCAACCTGCCTAAAGTGTGTAAATTTGCCGTTGCATCCCGCCTAAGTGTGTAAATCTTTGCCGTTAAGTGCATTTTCAATGTTGCATGGTCACCATAGTGAGGTTGGGATTACATAGGAACCCTGTGCAGGGGGCTGATTTCTGACTGCCTAAAGTGGCTCTCTGTTGAAGAGCCTCTGCCCCTCCCCTGCCTCGTGCCTCCTGCTCTGTTGTCCCTCTTACCCTGAAGTCCCAGCTCTTCTCTCCTCACCAGCCCTGGCTCCCTTGGGCTCCTGTATCCAGTGTCCCTCTTGTAGCCTCTAGCAAACATTTTAGCCTCAGTTCTATCATCATCGTCTGCCCTCTCACCCCCACCCTGGCCCACTTTGCAAGGTAAGAATGTGTACTTTGCAGGGCTGTTGGGATAAGGGGATGGGTAGTGGCTAAAAGCAGCCAGCCCAGAATCCAACAGGAAAGTTGAGAGTTTCCCCAGGAGGCACAAGATACAGCTTCCAGCCCTGGGAAGGTGCCATGGAGCTTTTCCTGACCCTGACTGAAAAACCTCTGAGTCTGAGCCCTTGGAAATGGCAACGCTTCGGGGTCCAGTGCCCCTCTGGAAGAAGAATGTCCCCTGGGAAATCCTGGGCCCCTCACACTTGTTGCTGGGCCCTGGAATGTGGCCATTCTCCCAGGTCATCAGCTTCTGTAGCATAGGGGTCCTGCTCACCAGGCTCCTGCACAGGCCTGAGCCAGCTGCCGGGAGGAAGCCAGACAAGGGTCTGGGTCCCCTCTTAGGCCTGTGAGGGTGAGGGTGCAAGGGAGGCTGTTATTCTGCTGAGTGGGCCCCCGGGAGTCACTAAGTGGGTGCTTGCTCTACTCAAAGCTGTCCTGTCATGACTCCATGGCTGCGGAATAAGCCTGGGCGGCTGGAGGTCTGGGACAGGAGCTGTAGGGTGCCTTTTGTTGGCTCTGCTGCTGTCCCTCCCTGTTCTCTGTGTCTCTTCTCCCCTCCAGGCCTTCTCTATGTGCTCCCTAAGTTTCTCTCTCTTCTTGCCTTCCCACCACAAATGCTGCCCCCCCCAACTCATGGCTCGCTCTCCCTCTCTCCTTTTCATCTACTCGGAAGGCTCTACTTTACTTCCTTGTCACCCTAATTGATTGCATTAACCTTTCAGCGTATTGGATTTCCCCGGCATCGTGCAGAGAGCCCTGTGCAATATGCTTATAATCTGAGCCATAATGGACAGTTTGCAGTCAACAAGCCCCTTCTCCCATCGGCCCCGTTGACATCTCTCTCTCTTGCCTAGGCCACCATGGCCACTTCTCTAGCTGCAGGGGCGGAGAGGAATGGGGCTTAGGAGGAAGTGGACGCACGCTTGGACCTGCCCATGCATCTCTCTGTCTTTCTTGTGCCCCTGGCTGACCTTGCTCTCCTTTCACAAGCTCCTAGTCTGTGAATCCTCTTGGCTTTCTGCTTCTGACGCCCTGCCTGACGAAGAGTGCCTGCCCTCGGATTCTGTCAATAAGCAAAGTCCCCTGTTGTACCCAGCCAGCCATCTGGTTACGGCTTTATCTCCCACATTGGTTTCAGGCTTGTGTGATTTGGGTGGGTGGCAGGAGATGTAGGTCTAGATTTCTCACCTGTTTTTGTCAAGGGAAGAGAAGTGACCCAAACGCCAAGGCAGCAAGCCTGGAAAAGCCTCCGGGATGGACTGACAGGAGACTGGTGGAGGAGGTGGGGAGGATTGCCTTTGCAGGATGGGCTCTATCACATTGCTTTCTTGAGGGACACCTACTAATCTAGCAGCAGGTAGGGGAGCCAGCCCCATGCCAGCTTCTGGTCTTAGAAGTCCAGCCCCAGACTGAGTCCCCATCCCCCGTGGGTTCCAACCAGGCCTTCAGCTCAGCAGCCTGATGGGTGAGTCACTCAGGACGACAGGACGGATGTCAGGTTGAATACATTAGTGTCAGCTGGAGGAGCAGGACGGAGGCTCCCATTACCCCTGGTGGTACTCGCTCCTCTCCCAGACTTTCTCCAGCCCTTTGCCCAGCATCTTCTTCTACGGACCATCCCCACCTCCTGCCCACACTCTTATCATTCTAAAGGGCAAGCTTTGGCAAGAGAGGGCTGGACCTCAGTCCTTCCCATCCTCTCCCAAGGATTTTGGGGGTGGGCAGAGGACACAGCAGGAAGAAACGAAGCAGCGAATTAAAGTCGGTGATTGTCAGTGTCAGGAGGAGCTAAATAACCCTGTAACTAGTATGAAGGTGAATTCACGGTCTGCTGCACATGGAGAATATGAGTGTTCGCGAGACAGCGAGTGTAGCACGGGAGTCTGCCCGCCACTGTGGGCAGCCTTCTCTCCAGGGACCCACCCAGAGGAGGCAGGAGGAGGCCACGCACTTCCCACCCCTGGCAGGGAGCAGCTGCCCAGGATCCCCGACCAGGCATGGGGAGGGGGCAGCTCAGTGGCTTGACAACATGCTGGCCAGAAACCCAGGGAGGCATTTGTAAGCACCAGCAGAATACACTCACAGATACCAAGGCAAGCCCCATTAACAGTGGATGCTGATTGATCACTTAGCCATGCCAGGGTGAGCCTTGTCTTTGAGCCTCTGTCCAAAACAGGAGAGTATACCGTCATTACTTCTCCCTACACTAGTCTATGACCGCTTTGTTGAAATATAATCCACATACCATAAAATCTATCCAATTTTAAATGTAAAAATCCAGTGGTATTTTTTTTTTTTTTAAAGTGTGTTCACAAGGGTATACAACCGTCACCACTCTTGACTGTAGAACTTGTTCATCTGCCAGGAAGAAGCCCCCATACTCCTTGGCAGCCACTCTCCTCCCCTCTCCCCACTTAAACAACTGATAATAGTTCCCTTTAGATACGAGAGGAAGTGAAGGCCCAGAGAGGGCCAGTGACTTGGCTAGGATTACAGGATTACACAGCCAGGGGCTGGTGGAGCTGGCATTTGAACCCAGGCAGAAGAATCCCAAAGCCAGCGTTCCATGTACTGGTGGCTGCCCCCACCCCATGCCCTACCTTGAGTTTCTGACAGTCTGGGCTCAGGCATGTACATGCACCATCTGAACATGTAGGCCCAGGCAAGAACATGAAACTCTCTGCTCCCCAGGTATGCTCATGACTCCATACAGAAAAGCCTCACCCCCTCCCCCACCCCCACCCCAGGACAGCCAACATTTCCCTCCTCCCCTTGCTCCTCTCCCTGGCTTCTCTCTCCCAGCCCTGCTCCTGGAAGGGAAGCTCAGCACAGAGACCAAGCAGCAGCACCGTGGCAGCTTGGAGCGGCCAGTGAGACCTAGGTGGCTTTGGGAAATCCGAGAGCCCCCTGACAGGAGCTGAAACGAGTGTGAGTGTGACGCTGTAGAGCAGGGAGGGCCCTGCCAGGGTCAGGCTGCCAGCAGGGCTGTGGCTACAAGCCACCCCTCAGCGGCGGCGGCGTGCCTGCCTCATTTCCCACCCAACCTCACATGTTTCTCCTGCGTCTTTTCTGCTGTCTCTCGCCCGTTTTCTCTCCACTTGCCTCTCTTCTCTCATGCCCCGCTTCCCCCCCAAAAAAAAAACTACTTAAAAAAAAGGCAACAACAACAAAACCACTTTTGTAGCCAGTCTCTTGGCATTTGCAAAAACTGGAAATTTATGTGAAACTGTCACTGCTTCTGGTAAGTGACAAACCAAGGACCAGAGTCAAAGGGAAAAGTAGACACACAGAAAGAATGAGTCTGTTGGATTGGGTTTGGTGGTTTTTTTTTTTTTTTTCCTCCTTTCTCCCTCCAAAGTGGAGGATCCGGCCCGGCCAGTTTGGATATTTATTAAGAAAAAGCCAAAGATAATTAACTTTTTTGTTTTTGTTTTGTTTGCGGGTGCCTCCCCTGCTGGCACTCCAGGCTGCCTGGCAGATCAGACCTGCTCCCTGTTCCTGGGTGCTAGGCTGCTGGTAGGGCTCCGCTGACTCCCCTAAGTCTGCTGGAGCTACTAGCTGCCCACCCAGCCACCTAACTTGGGTTTTAGACAGGGCAGACCTATGCTGCCACCAATGCCACCTCCCTGGGCTCTCCTGAAGCACCGAGCACCCTTTAAAGGCCGGTAAGTGGTTTGGAAGAGGGGCTCCTGCTAGGTATCATGGCCAGTGTGTCCCTTACAGAGGGTGGGGGTAGGAGAGAGTCTCTCCGGGAGGCAAGGCGTTCCTCTGACCAGTTCAATGCTGCTGACTTCTCAGGGGAGGGAAAGGAAAGTGGAATGTGCTGGAAGAGCCGGGAGAGGCAGATTTGGGCCACATAGATCTTGCTCTTGTCCCAGGAAACTGGTACCCTGCCAGTACCCATAGACTCTGGAAACACCCACCCGCTAAGAAATCCCTGGGACCCAGAGACTTGCTATCTGTCATCTCTGACCCAGCCTCAGCCATCAGGGGACCCACCGGGAGCGGTTCTGGGAGGCACACTTAAGTGAGAAGCTTCTATCTCTGAACCCCACTAACTGTGGCCCAAGCTCACCAAGCAAGAAGTCAGTGTTGCGAGTTTGAGGCCTCACTATGAAAGACAGAGCTGAGGACATCTCGGGAACCAAGGCTGCCAGGGTAGTGAAGATGGCTACCGCCCTAGCTAGCCTTAGGGGTGTGGTTTGCTCCTCTATTAGTGGCTATGTCTGGGCCCCTCCCTGCAAGGGTGCTCCCCTCTGAGCCCCCCTGGCTGCATCCCTGCCAAGCAAAGAGGCAGCAGGCACCGTGAGGTTCCTCCAGGTAGGGACACTGCTCTGGAGTTGGACAGAAGAGAACATTTTTGAAGGATTTTGCTGGCCCTTTTTTTTTTCTCTGAAATATAAGGATGTGCAATTTTTTTGGTTTCAATTTAGCATTGGAGAATTTTATAATTTAGTAATTAAAATCTCTGATAGGCTTTAGAAATTGCGGCTAATTGAATTTAATGGGAAGATGATTTTCAATTTTATTTGATTACCGGGACCCCTGGCATCGGTATTTATGGGAAAAAAATGGGAAATGTGCTGTGTGGGCTAAGATGGCATAATTGAATTAGGGATAATCGGATTTCTCCGTCATGAATTTCACTATAATTTTCCTATAATTTTCCATTAGATATCTAGTTTACAAATATTCACAAAGAAATGAAGCTCTTTCGGAATGGAGATTGCTGGCTAACAGGATTACGGGCCGAGCGTGCGGCTGTGCCAGCCCCTACCCTGCCATAATGTGATCCCTGTGTCTGCCTTACACTTAGCGTGGCCTCGGTATCTCGCTTTGCCACCCACTGTACTGTGCTCCATCCGACCCTTTGTTTCCTCCTCTTCCTCTGTGGTTCCCCTGGGCCAGCACCTGCCTGTCCGGGGCCCACACTCTCTGCTACCTGCTGGCTGAGCTTGGTCCCAACTGAGGCCCAGGCCTTATTAAATGGCTCCGCCCTTCTGTGACCCCTTGTGCTTCTTGTCCATACTCTGTTGGCTCCCTGTTTTCCCCGACATTCTCCCTCCATCCCATGGAGCGCTGTCAGATACTCGGACGCCCTCGCAGGTGCGGACACGCTTGTTCACACGCACACACACAGTCCTCTGGCTAAGGCTTCTGTGCCCTGGCCCAGTCGCCTCAGAGGGAACCAGTTTATTGGGATCCTGGGGTGGGGTGCAGGAACAAAAGCAGCTTTGTTCAAGTTTATGTGAAAGTTACAAATTCAAAATGAGAACAGATAAAGCATGAGATACCTGATGTGTAAACAGGTTGGTGAGTGAGAAGGCCCCAGGCTCGGGAGGGAGAGAGAATGAGTGGGCACACTGGGGGTGCGAGAGGATGCCAGCCAGCATGGCAACCTGACTGGGGAGAGCGGGGGCTGGTGTGGGCCACTTGACTGGATGAAGTTGCTAAAGAGGTTTCTTTTCTGCTCGGGGTGGGGTGTCCTAGAAAGACCTGAAGGCTCTGAGCCCAGGTCCTGGAGCCCAGCAGAGACTGGAATGTTCTCACGATGGCTGGTCTCAGGGTCTCAGAGGTGTCACATCAGACTAGTAAGGAAGGTATAGATGGGCCACAGCCCTAAGAGATGCCACATCTCTAGGCTTCTCCTACTGGTGTGGGCACACGCTTAGAAACAGAGCAGTCGGATCTGGAGGCTCGTAACACACAGCCTTTGACCCGTGACTCTCATCCCGGATGCTTCAGCCCTCAGCCCTGTCCTGAAATCCTGACGTGCCAAGTTGGTCTCAGTTTCTTACTTCACGGATCTGTCCTCCGCCATACATGGCTCCTTACTCCTGAGTCCAGCCCACTCCATCTGTGCTGGCTGATTGTGCTTCCCAGGAAGCCCAGGGCTCTCCCCGCACCCCACTCCCGGGGTTACCTGTGGCAGCCCCTCTTGCTGGCCCCAAGATCTGTGAACTCCTCCTTGCTCCCCTAGACCTGCCCTGTCTGCCATTCCTAGTCAGCCTTTGACCTTCAGAGGTTACAAAGTTACTGTTCTGCCAGGGGTGTTTTACCTCTTCCTGAGGGTCAGCCCTGAGTATCATCAGCTGAGACCCAGGACATTGGGAACCAGCCAGAGGCTGTGTAGGGAGCTCTCTGTGTGGCAGACGGCTTCATCACCACCCCTTCATACATGGCGCCAGACTTCACTTCGTTCTTCACCTGGTTGCCCGCACCAGGCTGGGGTGTGGGACTAATTGCCTGTTGTTACAAGCCAAAGCTGCAAGGGGACAGACTCCTTGTTGAGTTTTTTTTTTGGGGGGGGTGTTGCAAAGCAGCACCCACAGAGGTTTCTCAGGGCAGTCCTGAACAGAGATCCCACGGGGTTTCCCTGGGCTAGCCATTGGGGAGCACTGGCATGGTTTAAGGAGCCCTGTTTTCTTACTCAGGGTTTTAGAGCCACTGGGCACCCAGTAAAGTTAGGCCTTTTCATATAGGGATGGGGGATGGGCCTTCAGCATGGAGGGGGTGTGACAACCTGGACTGATTGCCAAGAAGATATTAGGGAGGGTGGCAGAACAAGAGAGGGATGCCGTATTCTTTGCGGGGCCATTTAGAACTAAAGAACAGCCAGAAGAAAAGGAGAGAAATAAGGGAAAGTAGGAGAAAGAGTAGATTGTTAACTCCCTTGACGTCTTTGCCTCAAGGCCTCCTTGGGCCCCTCCCTTTGCAAAACAGAAATATTGCAAAAATAGGCCAGCGCCATTTTGCTGAACGCTGCCCAGACCAGGGAAAGCTGAAGCCTGTTCTCCTCCCCTCATCGGAAGGCAGTGTAGCTCATCCTGCAACAGGAGAGGGGACAATAGGGAGAGATAGACAGCAGGCTGGGCCATCAGGGGACAGGAAGCTGGGCATAGTAAGAACAGGTATCGGGTTGGCAAACCTGCTGAGATCCTGCTCCCTGCAGGACCGCGCACGCACGACCGCGCAGATGGTACATGAATACCAAGGGCTACAGCATGGACCATCTAGGGTTGTACAGGTGGGGTGGGGGGTACAGCAAGAGACCTACAAACCCAGGGAGAAAGGGAGAGTCAAGAAAGACAAGTGCTTGGTCCAGCCCTAAGGGGCATCCGAGTGGGCAGGGTGTGGTCCCCAGGGACCAGGTGTCAGGACGTTGGCCAACTTGGATGAGGGGTGCCTGTGTTCAGGAATGGAAAGGAAGCTCGAGGGATGACGTGGATCAACGGAGGAGATTGCCTAGAAACTGTGAGGGAAGAAGAGAGGGAGGAGGAAAGAGAAAGGCCCGGGGACTGGAATACCCTGCCTTGACGTGGTGGGACTCAGGGTCCTTTCTAAAGGCAAAAGCAGAGCGAAGCGGTGGAAACTTCTGTGCGGCTGGCCTGCGGGAGCGCGGTGGCCGGCGCGCGGGAGTGAGCACGGGGGAAGCGCAAGGCCGACATGCGAGTTTCCCCGACACACCCAGCCGCGCCGCCCGCGACTCCTCTCTTCTTCGAACTCCAATAGCCACAACAAAATGAGGGAAGTGGGGGCGAGCAAGGGAAAGAAAATCCCTTCCACATCTGCCCCACCCGCAGACCGGGTGCAGCTCCGAAGGGACCGGGCGGGAGCGCGCGCGGAGGGTGCGCGAGCGTGCCGCAAAAGCCTCACATCTGCGCTCGCTCCCGCGCAGAAAAGTTTGCGCGGGGGCGCGCACAGGGTGGCTGACCGCGGGCGAGCGGCCGAGGAGGGCGAGCGAGTGCGCGCGCGCCCGCGGCCAGAGGTAGGCGCGTGTGCGCGAGTGCCATCTCCCCGCTTCGCTCGGGCGCCCGGCTCCTCCACACAGCCGCACACACCGCACAGCCGCCCCCAGCCTCCCCCTCCTTCGCACGCGACCCCACGAGCGCCGGCCCCGCCTCCCTTCCTCCTTTCCTCCCTCTCTGCGCTTTGGAGAGTCACTCAGCCGGCCCGAGCCTGTGCGCTGGGAGCGCGGGCGGGCGCGCGTGCCAGAGGCGCGGGCGGGCGAGCGCGCGCGCCCATTCACCTTCGCGCCGGAGCGCGGCGGGCGGGCGCGCGCGGCGGGCGCGTCTGGTCTTTCACCTGCCGGAGCCGCGCGCGCGCCCGGCGAGGGGCGGTGCCACGGTGGCCCTGCCAATCACCTCGGCGCCTAGCAGCTCCCGGCCGCTCCCGCCCGCCCCGCTCCCTCCTGCCAAACTGTTACCCTGAGTGTTACCGTCAGGAGCAATGACATCAGGATTTTAAAACAACTTGTTATTCGGGGAGTAATCAGTTGCAATTAGGCATTAATTAAGTATTATGAAAGTTGATTATTTAAGTGAATTCGGCTTTCGACTCTCCGACTATGGTGAGTACCGGGAGCGGGAGGGGGAGGGCCGGGCCGGGCCGGAGCGGCGACCCCTGAGCGCTCGGGACGGGGCGGGGAGTGGGGAGGCCCTCGGCCTGGCGAGCCCGATCGATCCCCAGCCTGGCCACGGCCACGGGCAATTTCTGTTTTAGTTGAGGGAACTCGGAGCCGCCGGGAGCGTGCGGGCCGGAGCGTGAGAGCGAGCGGGAGGCGCGGAGCAAACTTTCCCCGCCGCCGCCCTCCCGACCCGGCCTGGCCCGACGCGCGCCCCCCGAGCCCAGGATGCGCTCGGCCCGGCGGGGAGGGACAGCAGGCGGGCGGGAACAGGGGGGCCCGCGAGACACTAAACACATTCTTTTCTCTCTTCTTCTTCTTCTTTTCATGGCGTTTCTCGAAGAGTTTGGGACCAAGGAGCGGAGAATGGATCTTGGAACAGGTACAGGCGGTGGGAACCTATGGGGAGGTTCTTTCACTTTTCTTTCGGTTCTTTGACGGAAGTTAGTATTTTTAGCCCAATGAGCTAGCAGCTGAGCCGAGGGTACCGGACAGGCACCAAGGGTCTGTGCCCATGGTCCCTGCTTGCCCTGCTTTCTGGATGGTGATATTGTTATTTGTTAACTCGCTTAGTGGCTGTGACTAATTTGATGCTTGTCATTATGAAAGAACAGAGGGGACAGGGAGCTGGGGGGCACCCAGAGACAGAGAGGATTTAGGGGTTTTTTGTGGGGGTTTTTGTTCTCCGTGTTTTTTCTCTTGTGTTTTTTAGACGCACACTTTTCCCTTTGCAAAGATCTCTGTGTGTGTGGCTCATGGGGTGTGTGTTTTTATTTTTTTAGTGGGGGGTGGTTTAGTTTTTGAAAGCAGCGTCCTGTTGGGAAAGGTGGTTAGTCTGGTTTCGGGGCGACTGTCTCAAGGTAAAGGAATTTAATTTATTTGGGACAAGGCTGTGTCGGATGATCAAGCTACTTATTATGGCTAATGAGTGTTTTTCACCTGAGTATCTGTGGGCTGAGGTGGCTGTTATCAGTTCAAAGTAAGGGGCCCAGGACACTCTCTCTCTCTCTCTCTCTCTCTCTCTCTCTCTCTCTCTCTCTCTCTCTCTCTCTCTCTCTNTCTCTCTCTCTCTCTCTCTCTCTCTCTCTCTCTCTCTGTCTCTCTCTCTCTGTCTCTCTCTCCCTCCCTCCCTCCCTCCCCCCTCTCTCTCTTCCTCCTGCCCTCCCTCTGTCTCTCTCTCTCAGCCCCCCTTTTAAAAAGCCCCCACCCTGGGAGGTGATGGTAGGCCAGACCAAAGACTCCATTTAGACATCTGGGTCTGGGGAGCCTGGCATGGGGCTAGGGCTGACTAGCTAGTGCCCCACTGGCCTGGGGCAGAGTTTAACTAATGAATTTGGTGTCTTTCTAGTTTGATTTAATTGTATTCGGTGATTCTCTTTTCATCTTCCGATCTGAGACCAGGAAGGGCCTTATCTTAGTTCTCTGGCCTTCTACCAGCCTCCTCTACCGAAACCAACTTTGGGCCAGGACCCTCTCATCCTAGGTTGTCAAAAGCAGCACTTGTCTTCAGTGTCTTAGAGCAACAGAGGCTGATAATTCGTCAGAACCCATCCCGTACCCCTTCTGTTTCATTTGGGGAAGGAAAGGTGGTATTAGTTAGAGTTGGCATTAGAGCGTCCCAAGGTCATGGTGTAGTCCCGTAGAACCCATACAGTGGCAGCTGCCTCTCTGAGGTCAAAGGAGAGTAAGGCAGGAGGCAGCAGAGGGCAGTCAGGGGTGTGTGTTGTGGGGGCAGGGAACCTTCACAGAGTTGTTAGAACAGGTGTGTTCTTAGATAATGGGATGTGGAGGTCTCTGCACATCCGTGCCCTGGAAGGGCATGACGCCCCCTGCTGGGAATATTGAGGAAGGTGTCTTGAAGCCATTGCTGCCACCCTGCCCCTCCCTGTCCTCCACCCAAGGGAGAACCAGCCCGCCTCCACCTCTAATCAGGTGTCTCCTCACCACCCTTTCAGGACCCGCCCCCTTTTCTTCAGAAATGGGGCCCCCACCCATGCCAGCCAAGAAACAGACCTCAGAGACAGGCCCAGTGTTTGGCACCACCCCCTACCTGGCACAGGGGAGCCTGCTTATGGGCCAGCACAAGGGACTCAAGCATTACTCAGCTGGAAGGCGGGCCCTACCCTCTTCCTTCTGACCTGAGTGCCAACTGGAGCTGGCTCCCATCCTGCCATGCCAGTCTCTTCTAGGCTGCCATGGAGGCATGATTCCATATCCCTTCTGGGGAGTGTCATGATGGCAGGGCAGGAGGCAAGTGACAGAACCTCCTGTGACATCTTAAGGCTCTAGGGAGACTCGCTGCTCTCCACACTCCAGGGACAGGCTCTGGAAACTTTTCCTAGAAGCCGAAATGGCCAGGAAGTCAGCTGGAGCAGGGCACTCCCAGTGGGACCCAAGTCTGGACTCTGGCCACACAGAGAGGGAAGGTCCGTGGTGTCAAAGTTCTGTTTCCTGGAGTTGTCTAGTGATACCTCCCGTCTCTTCTCTGATCTCAGGAGTTTCACTTAATCTCAGCACTTCAGAAGAAAAGCACTTTCCCCTGACTTCACAAAAAGGGGAAGCAGACTGGGGCTCAGTCAGCTCTATCCTCCCTAAGCCCAACTCTGGGGCAGCCACTGTCATCCTCAGGAGCTCAGAAGGTCTCTCTTGACCTCCCCCATGCACAGGGACATGACAAGGCTTATTGCTGGTGCGGGGCAGTGCAGGGCTTCCTTCCTTTGGGAGCAGCCCTAGTAGCTTCTGCTAAGGGCCTCAGCACAGTGTAAGCAGGGAAAAGCCCTAGAGTTGTCAGTACCCAAGATCTCCATTGTCAGTACCCAAGATCTCCAACAAGTACTAGATGGGGTTAACTGTCCCCTCTAGCTTCAGACACATGGAGGTCCTGAACGGCTCTGACCATGAGTGATTCAGGGGCTGGGGAGAATTGAGGTTTCTCAAGAGGGGACAGGAGGATCTCAAGACCCTCAAGGGCCATGTGGACCCCTTTTCCCCCACCATAGTTCAGCCAAGGGCTGGATCAATCTGGACGTCTTTAGCAATAAAAAATGCCGATGTCGTCCTAATTCACCAGGCCCCGAGATGACAGCAAATTTACATTTTTTAATTAAACTAGCAGCCAGTTTTTATGAGAGGGGGTTGGGTTATGCAAATCAAATGGTTGTGTACGGAAGATTAGGAGAGTTTGGGAATAAATTCCACAAATGCTAATAAAAAAAAAAAAAAGGAGAGAGAGAGAGAGAGGGAGGGAGGGAGGAGAGAGGAAGAGAGGAGGACATGGTTCCATTAGGCCCTTTTAGAGTGATTTCCCTGGGGGAGGGCACTAGAGGGGGAGGGGGAGCAGGAAGGAAGCTTTCAAACACAGGTAGGTCGTCCTGTAGTTGGGAAGCTCCCAGGATTAGCCCCCACCCCCACCCCAGGCTGATTTCTGGGTCTAAACACACTGGAGCCTGGGCAGAAATGGCTACCTAAGAGCCTTGGAGCTGTGACAAAGAGCTTGCCCTCGATTATCTGGGATCTGTCGGTAATGCCCCCCTTGAGAAGGGAAGTGCTGTCCTGTAGAGGATCCAAGTAGGCTGCTCTGGGTGAAGGGCCAACTAGGCAAGAGATCAAGTTCAGAGGAGCTGGTGAGGGGCTACCCACTGAAGACTACGTGCAGACCTGTCGTCCGGACAAGTCTGGGAGGGCTCTCTGAGCCAGGCCTGTTTTCTTGTCCTGCTGGGGTTCCAGGTCAGGACCCTTTTTCTTAGGCAGACCCTCTGCTCCCATGTCACATGGGACTCAGCCTTCAATGACAGGAGACCAGGAGAGATGAGACCAAGAGAGCTGGCCCAGGAAACAACCTTAGGCAGGAGAAGGGCAGCAGACTCCCCCTAGTTGTGTCTTACCCCAAGGAGCAAAGAACTTGACTGTCCACACTTAGCTCCGGTGTCCAGAACATCAGCATGCAGAACTTCTGTGAGCCAGAGGTTCAAAGCTTGGTATTGCCGGAAGCAGAAGCTTCTACGAGCCCCCTTAGCACAAGGTGCACTGAACTCGGCACACACCAGGGAATGGAAATGGTCTGTGCTGCTTCTGGAAGGATTTCTTGTTGGGTTGGGTAAACTAGATCGCCCTCAATTTTCCTTCCTGAAGACTGTACTTGGCCAGATATACCCACTTAACCAGTCTAAGCTGGGACCAAACCGGGCACCGGTTTTGCTGGTCTGCAGGGGGCGGGCGATCTGGTGCCATCTTGGCAGGAAGGAGCCATCAGAGCCGAGCACAGCATGGGCTGTCTTGGAAGTGGTGTGTTTCCTGGTCCCATTCAGACAGGCTGGCCGTGTCCCCAGCAGTGACACTGGAAGGGACTTGAGCATCAAGTGACCTTTAAGGTCTTTGACTACCAACTTGATTTTGCTCAGTGAGGCAGCAGGCATCCAGGGAAGAGTCACATGGGTGAGGTGAGAAGTGTATCATTGGTCCATCCTCAGCAGAAAGCATTTGAGACACCAGGCAGCTCAGGACGGTGAAGTGGCTATGAACCAGCTCTGATTCTGGTTCCAGGGCAGCAGAATGCCAGCTAATGGGCCTAGCATAGTCATCCTCCTAAGAGGCCCCAGAGAGACCCCTCCTCAGCCCCTCTTCCCTGGTAGGAACCTGTGAAGGGAAACCCACAAACTCTTAAGAGAGGCATGGGGTGGTGGGGCAGTGACAGGGTGTGTGTGTGTGTGTGTGTGTGTGTGTGTGTGTGTGTGTGTGTGCTTCCCTGGTACTGCCAGAGACTCCCCACCCCCCACAGCCAGGGAATCTGGCTGAGTTGCAGCTTGAGTTTTTATGATGGAAAATAAAATAAATGGAGGCACCTTTGCAAGGCTGAGTCACTGCTGCAGCCTCTCCTCATTAAAGCTGCTGTCCCTGGCTCAAGTCCCTGCCCACTTCCCCAGGCAGGGAATGAGGCGGGGCTCTTGACTTTTCTTTCTGGACCCTGCCAGGCCATTGCGGCTTCCCACCCCTCCATCCGCAACCGTGGGCTAGTCCACCCTCGTGAGAGAATCAGGTCTTCTTCACCTCACCACCAACTCCAGGCCCCATGGTTTTTAAGTCTTGCTCAACCCACTCCTGCCTCTATGCCTCCTTCCCCTTATCCCTGTCTTCCCCACTTTCCCTTCTCCTGGTCCTCGTGTTTAGAGGGGGAAGGGAAGTCGCTCCAAAGTCGTTACCAGAAATGGGTCCCCAAGGCAAGCAGCAGCTGTCGGGGTGGTCAAGCCAAGGTCTAGCAAGTCCAAAGGTGCTGGAAGCCAGTGGCCCTGGGGTGTGGGGGTGAATCGGTTGGGCAGACTGCCGTACAGGGTGGTTTGTGGAAGGTGGTAGGCTGGTGGTCCCGTGTACCCGTGTCTGGCTGTCTGTATCTTACACCTCAGGCTCTCAAAACACACGTCCCCTGTGAGGAAAGAGCCCCCAGGTGGGCGGTGAGGCCCTAGTTCAGTGAGTCCTAAGGAAATTAGCAGAATCAGGGTGGCCAGGCCCCCAGTTTGCAGGCACGCATAGTGTCAGAGAGAGCTGGTACTGTCGCATGCTAAGATGAGGGACTTGGAATGAGGACCAGGATGTTCATGAACGGGTGGCCTTAGGGACAACCTCCTACATCTAGACTTTTCCCAGGCCTCTCCCCTCAACCCTGAGCAGTTACTTTCCATTGTGTAACTTCATTTTTCTGCCTTTTTGCCAGGCCACCCGGCTCCGGCAGGCAGGCCCTTCCTACTCACCTTGCTCCCCCACGCCCCTTGCCAGCCTCATACCCAGTTGGCCCTAGGAAGAGATAAGAGATAAGAGGCTGGCTGGGGCCTGCTTCTCAGAGGAGCTGGCTATACCCGTGGCATTGGTATGCCAGGACAGCATTCACGTTCATGAGCCTCGGTCCCCAGAAGGTTAAGGCCAGGGCCTTGTTTTCTTCCGTCAGTCCAGCTCTTAATGCTGACCATTAGCTGCTGTGTTGACATCTCCTCCCAGTACGTGGAATGGGGCTGGGGCTCATGCCTTCCCACCGTAAGTGCTGGTGCAATTGATGGATGGAGACTCCTCTTCCCCAAGTGCCTGCCCAGCTTCTGAGTGGGGCAGAAGGAGGAAGGCAGGAAATGGTGTCTGATTCCCTCAGGGCCTGGGCTTCTCAAGAGCTTCTAGGGCCTGCATTACAGGAAGGAATGGGTTGGAATCACGGGTGGTGAGAGGGGCAAGGGGACATGAAGACAGCTGCTACTAGCCATGACTGTGGTATGGAACAGGGTGTAACAGAGTGTGAGGCCAAGTTGCTATAGGCCTTCTATCCCATTTCCCCTCCTGTCAAGTAGACCTCACGCTGGGATTTCTGCTCTAAGCTAGGTTCTCTCTACTGTCTGACCAGTATAGGCAGGAAGGCTAGAATGAGGGACCAGCCCAGACTGCCAGAGTTTCAGAGCTCTGCCTTATGGTAGAATATTTGGGCCATACCGGAAGAGCCATGTCTCCCAGGCCTTCCCTCTGGGGTCTCCTCTGGTCCCACAGCCCTGCTAGAGGCCTAAGTGCTTGGCTGTTGAGACCGCTTCCTAAAGCCTGTCTCATGGCCTGGGTTGAAGGGAACGGACACCAGGCATTCCCATAGCATACTTCCCACAGCTGAGCTTTTCCTATGGGGCTCTGTCTTTGAATTAAGTGGACTCCTGAGAGGGAGTGTGCCTACAAGCCTCCAGAAAGACTTGTATCACTAGACCCAAAAAGGCGTCTTCTGCAAGGTCTCTGCTTTCATTTTCCTCTGAGCAGCGACGGTCTCCCTGCTGCCTGAGAGCCCAAAGCCACAGCAAGCCAGAAGGCCTGGCCCACTGAGTACTAACTGGGTATTTTGCTGACCAGCAGGGGGCGCCCTACTGTATCTGCCCCAGTAGTGTTCTGGGCTTGTGGGCAGCCCTGGTCCAGGCCTTCTGCCTCTGGGTGTGGGAGGGGTAGCCTCCCTTCCCCACCCCCAGAGGTTCCTTAGCTGAGTTTGTTTTGCCAGGGTGACCTGTTTAATCATCTCATTTTCTGGTGGCCGTTTATTCCTCGTTTCCACGGTTACGGCCCCATTAAGGGGAGAAGCAATAAGGCAGCGAGTCAAACAGGTAATAAAAACATTAAAGCCCTTGTGCACAGAGAGAGGACGGGGTGGGGGGAGGGGGCTCAGTGAGGTGAGACGGCCCAGAGAGCAGCCAAGGTAGAGGCTGCCTGGCCTGGCCCTGGCCTCTGGAGGCTATGGGAAGACTACTTCCCAAGACCCAGTTCAGCTTAGTCCCCAGTCCCCAAGGCCCTGGCAACAGGCTGTATGTTGGAGGTAAAGCAGGAAGCAGCTAAGTGAGAGAGGGAGAGTAACCAGAGCTCCCCAGGACTGTCCCAGAGAGCTGCATGACCTGTTCCAGGCCAGCCGGGGGTGGGGGCTAATTTCTGACATTGTTTTGAGCTCTAGAATTTTTTCTGCCAAGCTTTATCAGAAAGCATATTTGTGGTGAGTGCCGCTCACAGGGCCAGTCTGGTGAGTAAATATTCCTGGTGTGGACGGCCCTATGACCTTGAGAGGGAAGAGCAGAGCGGTGGGAGCCAAGGGCATCTGGAGGGAGGAGGGCCAAGAGGCCAGGAGTGCGTGGTCTAGGTGGGAGACCTTTCCTGAGAAGGGACAGGTGAAGGTGAGAGGGCCGGACTCCCTCAGCAGTGGTATATCCCAGACTCAGGTGCTATCCCATTCAGGCTGGATGTGTGACTTGCCCTTGGTAGATGGGCCAATCCTTGTGGTCACCGCAGAGGAGTTCCTTGGCCGATTCTCCTGAGGGCTCCCTTCCTCTAAGTGGATGCCGAAAAGCTCCAACAAAAAGCCAGCCTTTTGCCCAGCTGGTCCGGACCCAGGGCAAAGAGCTCTGTTGGCCAGGGAGAAATGCCAGGAAGTGTGAGGATGGTGTCAGAGCTTCTGTGCCTGTGTGCTCTGGAGCAGCCACTGTTGCCCTGGAGCCCAGGGTCAATTCACAGAGGGCACAGGAGGCCAGGACCAGTTCTAAGGTGTCTGGGTTATGGAGGAGGCTGCCTTTTTTTTTTTCTTTTAAATCTTCTATACGCTGATCTCTGGCAAATTCACAGAGGCCTGTGTGTCTCTGATTATTAATTTCAACGTTGATTCTGACTAGCGAGGGGAGAAAGAAGGTGTGGGAAACGGGGGAAACCCTTTGGCTGGGAACTGTGCCTTGGGAGCAGGCCTAGATGAGTTAATATTCCGATCAAACAATTAAAAATAGAAAATGCTCCCACGGCACCAGCTGCTGAAGCTCTCAGCAACTGTCACCAGCGGGTTCAGGGGGCAGGTGGTACTGGAGGGAGCCTCTCCACACATGGCAGGGTTCAGAGATATAGTGTGTCCACTGCTCTCTCAGGATCAGGAGCGGAGGTTGGGGCTCTGAGTCCCCTTAGGGGCCAGAGCAGGGCCTGTGCAGCCTCAGGGCTGCCTTTCTTCCCTGCAGGGCCCCGGTAGTATGGTGAAGTCATCGCCAGATGCCCTGGTAATTGTTTTAAGAATCCAACTTAAAATAAGATGAAAACTTATATTCCTGGGTGAGGAGCAGTTTCCTATCTAATAGTAAATTAATGGAAGGCTTACAGCAGGCCGCCTGGCCAGGAGGCTTGTTCGTCTGATAAATCCAAGATCTCAGGCCCACTAACTCTAGACCTGGAAGTGCCCAAAGCCCAGGCCCCACTTCTGGTGTCCCCTTGGGATGCACCATGGTCTACTGAGGTAGAAGACACATCCCACGTGTTCATGGTACCTGCCAATGATAAGGAGAAGCTTTCAGAAACCGCAGTGGGAGAGCCTGGGTTCTCATTGTCAGGGGCATCAGTTCCCCCGAGAAGAAGGGGCTTCAGGAGCAGATCCCACACAGAGTCTGGGCAGGGTATCCACCCTTCAGAACAACACAGTGAGCAGAGGTGAGGTCGTCAAGTACTCCAGTTTACCCAGGACTAGACAGACCAGCATTCTATGAACACCCGGGGCCCCACCAGCTAAGGAGAGTTGATCAGCCTTCCCTTGTGGTCCTGCAGAGGCCAGGGAACTCCAGAGCTAAACATGTCCTATGCAGGAGGGGTGACTTACAACTGACTCCCCCTGATACTACTCTGCCCTGACCCAGGCTTGCTGTGTGGTCTGCTGCATTGAGGACAGTGTGCGTGTCCTCAAGTGGGCACATAGATGCCACCCAGGCAGGTCAAGACATTGCCTGGAGGCCTGAGGGGGGGGATAGAAAAGGGCTCTTCTAGCAATGGTTCTGTACGCCTTTAACACGGAGACCTCTCTCTGTGGAACACAGATGGATCAGGGCATCTGGAGAGGACACTAGCCACCTGACCTCACACGTCCTCTGGGCTTCTACCCAGCACCTTCCTTCTGAGAGACCGAGAATGAGTATCACACCTAATGCTCATCTCTCTTAGAAAAAGACAAGGTTCAGCCTATTTGGTCTGTTTCACAGGTGCGAAGGGATGTAGCCTAGAGGTCGAGCTACTCTCTTAGAACTTGTAAAGCCCGCGCTTCCATCTCTAGCACCGAAGGGAGGAAAAAAAAACCCCAAAACCAGAAAACACAGGTGGGGAAACAGGAGGCCCATAGTCACTGCCAGACTTGTTCCTAAAAGCCAGGAGACAGACACAGTATGGAACTTCCTTGCCAGGGGGGAAGCAGGCTTCCCTGAGGGACTGTTCCACATGGCAATGTCGAGGGAAAATTACAAAGCTTACATCCCTGGGTACCGACTGTGTTATTCAGCCTGTGTCCCTGAAGGGCTCCAGATCCCATTACAGTCCCCTTGTCCCCTTGGGTTCCTCCCTGGGTCCACCTACAGTGTAGTGGCTGATGCAAATGGCTGTTAGGCTTCACAGGAAACCTGATTTTGTTGCAGGCCTTCTTCCTTCACAGCTCCTGAGAAAGGGACTCTCCCTTGTCCGCAGGGAGGGCTGCCAGGGTGGGTCACTCTTACTTGTGGAAGTGGGCAGGGCAGGGCAGACCAAAGCGCTTGTGGACGCAGTCTAGACCTGTGGTTCTCCTAGGAGGCGAGTCCTCAGGTTCATGTTTGTCCTGTGTGCTTATGCAAAGGCAGAGAGGGATGGAGGGGATGCATCCCCTGGACCACTCAGAGACCACTTCACTCAGTTCACGAGTTCAGTCGGTCCAGTGTCCCACTGCTCTGTGTTGCTGCAATTCACGGTGTTTCCTTGGGAACCACAGAGAGCAAAGTGGCCGCTTTGCAAACAGCTGGGTGATGGGTTGGGACTCAGCCTGATCCCTGAACCAGGTTTGTCCCCTCTTTGCTTTATGGGTTTGAGAGGACCTGACTTCTTGGCCAGATTGGACCATATTATTTTAGGAGGTAGGGAACATCTCAGTGTCTTTAGGGCAGCTTGGCGGATACTTGGGGGAGTTGAGAATGTGTGCTCCAAGAGGGAGCCAGACCCATAGTTGGTGTGGCTGGGTCAGATTGGAGAGGAGGGGGTGAAACACTGGATGTCCGTGGCTGTTGGTTTTCCAGCTGACACAAGGGAATTCCAGGCCCTCCTTGACTAACTTTCCCTTGGCTTCAGGCTGAGGCAGCAGGTGGGTTAAGCTGGAGGGCAGGAGAAGTGCCTGCCTCTTCCACACCAAGCTCACCATCTCACACCAGTGGGGTCATGACCCTCTTGCTGAGAAGCGTCATCTGGGGCTCCTTGGGAGTCTGCGGATGGCAGCAGAAGGTAGCTCCTCCATCAGGAAGCTGAGGCAGGACTAAGAGCCCCTGCGAAGGAGCCTGGATGTTTTCAGTTTCCAGGTCCCTTGGGGTCTCAGGGGCAGATTGAGACAGGCTCCTTGCAGGGGAGGTGTTAACAAACAGCAGGTGATTAAACATGACAAGCGGTGACATTTCTGTTCAGGGTTCTCAGTCCCGGCAAAGCCAAGAATGAAGCTATAAACCCTGACATTTTGTGTTATGCACTGAGAGGATTTTAATAGACCTCGCTCCCTCTTCTCCAGTCATCTTCTCTCTGTCTTCTCCACCCCCAGCACATCCACTATCCCACTGAGCGTGAGTGAGCATGAGTGAGCTAGCGCCCTGCCTTTCCGCTTTGCCTGGCCTCCATTCCTGGCCAGGTACTGCCCTCCACCCTCTTTGGCTTTGATCTTTCCTGTTGTCCTTCTGCAAACCCCCCTTGCCTCCCTCCATCCCCCCTTGCTTCACTTTCTCACCTCCTTTTTTTGGGTCCTGATCTCACAGCCTGTCCCTTAGCTGCGGCTGTCCCAGTTGTCGGGGACAGCAGGTGGCTGTCCTTGTGCCCTCTTTGTGCTCATAACATTTCCAGACAGACTTGAGAGTGGGTTAAGGGAGATTGTGGGGCTTGGTATGGCTCTTCCCCCATCTTTTTTTTTTCTTAATCTCTTTTTCTCCTTTTTGGGACAAGGACAGAAGGCAGAGGGAGAAAATTGCCCTCCACTGCAAACAGTTGCTGGGTTTATTCAGAAAGGCCTGGCTAGCAACAGTTGTTCCTCTTACAGAGAGATACAGAAACAACTGGGGCCTTCTTTGTTCTTTTGGCAGGGTCCTGTGAAGGGCATCTGGAGGTGAGCTTGGGGTTGAGGAGGGCAATGTCCAGTGTCAGTTCAGTTCCAGCCGGGGAGTCCCCACCCTGACAGGCAGAGAAGGTTCCTAGAGCTAGGCAGGATCTGCTTCAGAAGTCAGGCCACACCCTGGGTCCCCCCGCTCTGCCCTAGTGAACACAAGAAGCACTTAGCTTTCTGTGTTCGTTTTAGTAAATATTTATTGGGCCAGACGCTGTGCTGGCCAGCGGTTCTGTCCCATGGATCTCGTGGTCTAATGAGCTGGATGGATAATGAGTTGTTACTGTGGATACAAACAGGAACAGGGCTCAGAGATGAGGACAGGGGGACGGGATGACCAGGAGAGTGGACCTCTGAGGGATAGGCCTAGGATAAGGGAGGCCAGGCCCAGAGTTGAAGGAGGTACCTCTGCCAGGAGTCAGGGGTCAGCATACTGAAGGCCTGGGGTAGAAGAGTATGCTGCCTCACAGGTACCACCTAGCGTGGAGGAGATTTGGGCTGTGCCATCCTACAGTAGGTGTCCTTGGATCTCTGGGACCCTGAACTTGCTTTTCTGTCTATCCTTCCACCTCTGCCCACTTGGGCCAGGCATGACAGTCTGGGTAAAACAGAATGAGGCTCACCCTAGTTCAGTAGACAGAGAGCAACAAGAAGTAGCCAGGTGCCCACAGACTGGAGCCGTGGCAGCCTCTCCAGCCCCCTACTCCCTGTGGTGAACCCCAGGAAAGAAGCAAGAGAGAGTGTCCAGGCCATGTGATGGGCATGATGCAGAAAACACAGGGCCAGGAGAGCCTCTTCACCTTGCTAACCCTAGGGCTCAGCAAGGCCAGATAAACTCCAGGAGCCTCCTGAACTCACGCTCTGCTCTCTTGATGTGTCCTTGCTAGCCTTCAAGCTTGCTGAGGCTTCAGACTGTCCTCTAGGCTCCTGAGGGCCAGAGTGGGCAGTGCCAGTAAGGATTCAAGATGCAGCAGAGAAGCCCTGAAAACCAGGAGAAGAAGGGGCGCATAGTTACCTTAGAACTGGACCAGAGAGGAGCAATGGATGCATGGGCTACTGGGGGTCCCAAAAGAGAGGCACCAAATTTAGCTCCTCATCCGCCAATAGCTGGCCTCACACCCTGTGCTAGGCAGCCATAGCCATGGGGCACTGTGGGGCCTGTAGCCTGGAAGGATCTCATACAACCCATGGGACACTTTTTCTTTAGAGATTTGCCTTTGCACGGGGCACCATGCTGAATACGCCCTACCAACACATTGGTTCCTTAAGAGAGATCAGGCTGGCTTCCAAGAAGAGCATAGTGGGTACAAGGCTGACTTCAGAGAGTACTCCTTCTCCTGCCTCCACCCTGCCTTTCTGACAAGCGTGGTCCAGGTCCCTCGATACCACCTGTGTCACTCACTTCCCAGAGTCTAGCTGGAACTGTTCAGACCCTCTCAAGGGTCTTCCCTTGACAGCTGGGCTGGGGGGTCATTGTGGAGAAAGGAGGGAAGAGGAGTCCTAGAACCCAGACTTGGCCTACTGCCCCCGAAGGTCCAGAGCCAGGTTTTATTATAATCCCCACATCCTGTTGCAGATCCTTAATCAGCTGGATCCCAGGTTGGGCTGGACCCTGTGGTGACACTCAGGGTTGTAGCATAGAAAACCTGAAGTGGAGTTTCCGGAGCTGGGCTTGGGGCTAGGAGGATCAGGCAGGTGGAGGGGAGGAGAGGGGAGCCAGCACAGCCCAGGATGTGGACGGAGCCCAGACCCACCACCCACCAACCAGGCTGGGGGTGGAGGAGCAGCTGTTGCAGACTGGGAACCATGGCTATGGGGGGGGGGGCACTAGTCTGTGGGGGCTACTGTGTTGCCTTGTGCCACCGAGACAGCTGGTCCTTCAGTGGCTCTGACAGTGGGCAGCAGCTCTAGCCAGGAGTCAGTGGAGGGAACCCTGGGTGACAGTGGTTCCAGGGTCTATGCAGACATGCCAAACTCCAAGACTTAGAGTGTTCCCACCCTGCTAAGCTCTTGGTGGGCCAGCCAGGGCCTGCAGCTCTGTTGAGAGGCAGCTGGGAAGGGGAGGAAGACCTCAAGCAGAGGCTGAGCTGGTACGGAGCACAGTGCCAGCCTGGCCGTTTAGTTCAGCCTGGTCCTGAGGCGGCTGCACGGTGTCAGGGGAAGACCTAAGGGATAGTGGGAAGGATACCCCACCTGAACCTTCAGGAGATGAGGAGACATGGAGGAGACAGAGAAGGGAAGCCAGAGTGGGCTGGCTGGCAGCGGGTGGGCAGACTGGTGTCTGTCCTGCCAGGGGCCCAGGCTGGCTCTGTAGACAGCCTCTTTTCTATATGGAAATGAAGAATTTAGGCTAATGGAGCTCAACCATCTCTAATTTTGCGATGGCAGGAGGATTTTGATTGAAAGTAATTAAGCAAGCTAGCTGTAAAATTAATTAAAGCAAAAGGGGGGGATTTTTTATTGGATTGGATAGCGATATAGCGTCTGTCAGGCGGGGGACGGATGGGGGTGACCTGAATCCTCTGCCCTCCCCCCTCCCACTCGGGACGTTTATGTCACTTTAATCTCCTTACAGCGGCTGCTGTGCATTTGTTTGAAATAATCAAGGAAATATGGTCAGAAATTGTCAGCTTTCAGATCTAATTTACCTGACGGCCCCTGCGCAAGCCGGCAAGGCCTGGGGAGTGAGCAAGCGTGAGCAGTGGGGGAGCTGAGTGGGCTCCTCTGCCCACACCCTAAGCCCAGGCACCCTCCAAGGGAGGAGAAGGTCCTGCTAGGTCCGTGGACACCTCTTTCGGCTTTGCGCCCCCCCCCCCCGCCCACCTGCTGCCTTGCCCCACACTAACCAGCTTTAGGGTTTAGAGAATATAGGATTAGGGAGGTGATTGTAATTCTTTATTCCAGATGGCTGACAACTGCTAAACCCCTCCACCAGGGCCACAGTTTTAAAAATACTCTTAAATTAGTCCCCTCACGCCCCCCTCACTGTTGGCCTCAGTAAAAGGTTTGAGCAGTAGGCTTCAGAGATGGTGAGGCTGCCTCCCTACCCCTTCTGGGGCCAAGCTCACTACCCAGAGTCTGTCTGTCCCAGGCCCTTTTCCTAATTCCAGGATAGTTCTGGCCCTGCTTCCCTTCCACAGCCCAAAGGACAGTGGGAGCTGCATTTCCAGTGGCTAAACCAGAAAAGGGCTAGCCTCTGCTCATGCTGCTCTTGTAGACTTGGGGTGCCGGACTTGCAGCCTTGTACCCTGCACCCCATAAGTTCTGCTTAGAGCTGTTGGGATTCTTGGAAGGGTGGAGCAGTATGTGGCCTGAATCCTTCCCATCAGGGAACCCCATGGGGACCAAGGAAAGACTGGAACAATCTGTTTTCAAGGTTGTAAAAGGTTCCTCTTTAAACAGGAAAGGGTCTGGTGGTCTTCTGGGCATGAGAGACTCAGAATAGGGATTGGGTCTCCTGCTCTCTCTGGTCCTGGGCAATGAGCGACCCTGGTTTTCACCAAATCCTCTTAGGCCTCTGCTCCTTTGTAGTTCTAAAGTCTGGTGCACATCTAAGACAGCTTGCATCTTGGTACTGTTCTCTAGGATAGGAGGGCACATGGGACCTGAACATAGGCTCCCCCCCCCCAGGAATGCCTTGCAGAGCCTCAAGTCCTTGCCCGTGCCCCTGGAACAGACAGCAGGTGGAGGGCTCTAGAAACAGTTCCACTTGTCCGCCTTAAAGCAGACCAATTGGAAGGGTTCTTTCCCTACCTGCCCTCCTTGGTGCCACCCAAACACCCTCTGCCTCGTCCTTGCCTCCCATCCCCAGCACGGCTCTGGGGCAGGGTGACTCAGGCTGCCTCCTCCAGCAGTGAGGGAGTGTGAGCGCCTTCCCAGCTCAACTGCCAACGGAGCATGGCAGCTGGAGGCTGGGGAAACATCACTGGGCCCACTCTCCCCCATTATGAGTCACTGGAGTAGGGGGGCAGTGAAGCCCCAATGAGCCCTACACAAAAAGAGGGAGAGAAAAGCTGTTGGCTTAGGACCCTGCAGCTCCTGGGGTATAGTTGTACGTGCCTGACATTCAAGTGGCACTGAGGTCTCTGGACCCCACACTCCCAGAAGCCCTTGCCTTTAGTGTGCATCTGCTTCCCAGGACCCAGATCTCATGAGACAGGAGAGTGGAAGGAGTCTGGCCTCAGCCTAGCCTCTTACCTACTCCAGCTAACACTTGTCCTTTGATGTGGAGGGACCAGCCCAGGGACCTGCAGGGGAGGCTGGGAGGGCTCCAGCCTTTGGCTAGGGCTTATTTTCCAGCTGGATGTTGGTCTGGGACTGCCAATGGCAGGTGCCCAGGTGGAGGGAGGCTCTTGAGGATGGCCCAGTCAGCCTGGAGCTGTGAGGCATAGGCTGAGATGGAGCAGCTCAGGAGAGGCCCCCTTATGGTCTCCTGGTGTCCCGGAGACCACTCTATGCCTGCGTGGGAATGAGGGTGCTGTACTGTAAATCCCCTTGTAAAGTGGATTCTGTATGGTGAGGAGAGAGCTTTGACTCGACAGTGACCCTCCTTGAAGAGGAAGGGCAGTGACAGGCAGTGGCAGACGGGCAGCAGGATGGGAGGAGAGCCTGGGATGAACACATGTTGTCCCTCAACAGGCCCTATAGCAGAGAGGGTGCAGGAAGTCTGGGAGAGGGCAGAAGTGGGTGCGAGGGAGCTTGGGTTTAGAGGCCAAGGACTGGCTCAGCAGGACTTTGATGCCTATCCCCTGGCCAGCCTGGATTCCAGCTTTTTCCTCTGTCCCCCAAGGCTTTGAGGAAAAAGCACCGAGGTACTGGCCTCGGCTCCTGGGTACCGCTCCCTGGCTGGCTCACGTTGACCCTGCCTTCCCCTACAGCCCTGGATCTGAGCCTCTTGTGTAGCATTTGTGGCAGGAGAAAAGGCGAGGAAAAGGAAGACATCAAGAGACCCTGCTAGCACCAGGATGCTCTGATTTTCCTGAGGTCCCTGCAGAGCTTGGGCTTGAAGACTTTGCAGTGAAGGTCTGCCTGACCTAGCTTTCTGGGTGCTTTCTTGCTTTAGGTGGGACTTGGTCCAAGTTATGATAACAGGTCTTCTTCCCCCAGAGAAGACTGAGGAAGGCTTTCCCTGCGCATGTATTTAGGAGAGATCTTAGGGTGCCCTGGCACAGGGGCTAGGGGTAGAGTAAGGAAGGTGCCTACTTGACTGGGAGAAAAACCCAGAGTGGCAGGGGTCCAGTTCCAGGAATCATTAACTTTAGGGTCTCCTCGTGCCAGGGACCTCAAGCCTCCCCCAGCCAGGTCCTTGCTGGAGTTGGCTAGATGTGACCAGGCACTGGGCTCCTGGAAGTACCTAGGGCCAGGCAGGGTCAGGCTGTCGACCTCCTGACCTTACGAAAGCCCCCTCCTCAGTTCTCTGCTGTGCCGTACTTCCTTCCTTGTACCCATGCACCCATCCTGTTACCCTCGGCAGTCGTTTCTTGCCCGGCAGGCCTCAAGTCTCCCTGGCTCAACTCTGGCCCGTCCTCCGTTCCCCCGGCTTCACAGTCACATTTTGCTTGCCAGCGCAGGGCACTGAAAAACTGCTGGCACTGCCAAAAACCCTGTGTGCGCTATGACTCCCCAAACATCCCTTTATTTTTATTGTTCTGTTAATTACTGTTTAAACTTTAATAAGTCACTTCGTCAGGAGGGGGGACCTGCCGTGAGCTTTTCTGTGCAAACATGGGCCGGGAGTGACTCGGGTGTAATATAACCCTTTATGCGATGTGGGAATGTTTAGATTGTAACAGAAACTTGTTATTTTAATGACAGTTGGGGGGATCTGAGCACAGGAAAGAAGAGAGGTGGGCGCTCCCCTCCGTTCCCACTAAGGGCTTAGAGTGTCCAGGCCCCTTTAGGGCATCTCCCTTGCTGCCACAGAAGAGGGTTCCCAAGGCCATGAGGCTCTGTTGGGTTACCTGCTGGGCAGCTACTGATGGGGCTGGGCAGGCTGGCTCACTCAGGTGGTGCTTTCAGAAGGAGCCTGGCACTTTGGGAGGGCACAAAGAGGAAGGGTAGCTTGGGCACATGGGATGTAGGCGATCCCGGCAGTCACTAGGACTCTGGACAGAGGCCGCAGGACCATGCAAGGTTGGACTCTGTACTTAGCTTCTGCCAAGGCTACAGAGGAGACCCTCTCTGTGGTCAGACTCAAGCGTAATAGAAGTGGCACCATGTGCCCATCACGTGTGTCCCAGACAGTCATCCCTTAAACACGTTACAGATGTGGACACTGGGGCCCAGGACAGAGGAGACATGTATCCGAGGGGAAAGTGTCTGCTTTGGGTTGTTTTCTTTGGAAACCGCCAAAGTCCTCGTGCTGTTTCTTGTCTCGGGAGGTGGCGTATACTAGGAGGATGGGGATGGAGGCACCGGAACCTATTCTGGGATCAGAGATGGCCCTCATCTCCTAGTGGGAGAACACGAGCAGGACTCACCATCAAACCCTGTCCCCTGGCACCATGGGTAACTAGGAGGTGAGGTCAGGCTCACCCTGCATTCTAGTGATGGGGACTGCCTGCCATCTTCCTTACTTGGCTTGCTTTCCTTCAACTTCAAGGCCTAGAGTGAGTTCGACAGCAGCCCTCCGTTCCCCAGAGCCACTTCTGTAACGTACTTACTTCCAAAGTAGAGACACCTAGGGAAGGCATTTTATCCTAAGCCTATGGCAGCCCCTCGAAGACTGCAGGACGCCTCAGGACAGATCTCCCTGCTCTCTTTCTGTGATCCCTCTGTCCGTCTGTCCATCTCTGCATGCTATCAAGCCATGCTGCATTACTGTCTATAGAGCAGTAGGAAGGAAGGACCTGGTGCTCACCTTCAAGGACCTGCTCTTGACTGGTGTTGGTGAAGAGGCTTCAGGGAAGGGTAAAATTAAGGGGCAGCTCTGTCCAAGGCAAGACTAGCAGGGTGCAGCCCAGCTGAGGAGGTAGCCCTTGCATATTTGGGCTCACTGGTCTGGCTCTGACTGCCTCTCATGGAAGGCTCCACAGGGTGTGAGGGATGGGGGTCTAGCTCCGCCCTGATCCTTACCTCCTGCTGGTCAGGGCAGAGCCAGGAGGTTCAGGTCCCTGTGCCCTCAGCTAAATGGACAGCCCCCAGATGGTGGCCATGGCATGGACCACGAATCGCTGAGGTTTTCCTTTTCCGAGCAGCGCGTTTCCCTAAATTGTCTTTGACTTCGTGCATGGGTAATGAAAGTTTATGCCCTTGTTAGAAGGACAGGCGGCTGGTTCCAGTTAGAACTGGGGCTGTCTCCCTGCCAGCCTCCTCAGCCCCCTCCCCAGGAGAAGAGAGAGCTAGGTATGGTGTGTGTGTGTGTTTGCACACACACACACACACACACACACACACACACAGGAACAGCCCCTCCCTCCCTGGTGAATAAGAAGGCTGTTAGGGGAAGGGAGAGGGGACGAAAAAAAGAAAAAAAAACATTTCCATATTTGTGTAAGTTGCTTTAAAAGCATTTTATCATGTCATAAAAAAGGGAAAGTACTCTCAGAAATTGATCCTCTCTGCCAGCCCATTGGACAGAAGGACGTTGGGATGTTAATGGCCATCCTGCTCCAGGGTGGCTTATTAAAAAATTTATACATAAATGCTTAAAATTGCATAAATTATTTAAAAAAAACCAACAAAGTAAGCAATTTGAATTCCCTCTTTTCCAACCCTTCTCTTGGTCCCCCCCATCCCAGCCCCTCCTCAGGGCCTTCCAGGTCCCCAGGCTCCTGTTCCCTCCTCGGGGTGTTCCCCCTGTTTTCTCCACTTCCCGCCACACCCCAGACACAGTCTGCCCTGCCTTCCTTAGGGGTTTCCCTGCCTCACCCACAAATTAATGAAACAGCCAGCCCACCACCAAACACTCACATGCACACGCGCTAATAAAAACACCACTAATAATGCCCCAAATCGCAAAATTAAATATTAAGGCCAAAGGAGGCGGACGAGGAGCGGGGCTGCCGCCACCGTTGCTGAAGTTGGAGCTGATGAGTGTGTCTCTCGCAGGCGTGGAATGTCACCCACACATCCTGGAGACTGGAGTGGGGAGTTTTATGATGGTTTTTCATTGATTTGTTTCCCCAGCGCAGCTGCCGACCTCTATTGAGGGACAAACATAATCAGCACTGACGCAAATTAGATGGTTATTCGTTTTGAAAATTGACAGAAAAACAATAAAAAAGATGAAATGCTCCCAAATCAATAGATATAATGAAATTCAAATAATCCGAGAGATGAGGTCTCCATGGCAACTGATAATGTGGAAAAGAAAACAATTTAATAAAGGACAGACACACTTTGAAAACAGATTGGGCCCGGGGAGGGGGGCGGGCTGGCGGGCGGAGGGCTGGAGCTCGGGCTGGCGAGTGAAGGATCACTGTCCGTCCCAAGGACACTCGCCATAATTAAGCGAGGCTTTCGGCCCCAGAAAGTGCAGATTCAGGTTTTAATACACAAAATTATTTCAGGAGCAGTGAATCGGAAAGTCGTTTGTAATGACCTTCCTGAGAGGCCCGGGCGCGGGGCATGTTGGAGGCTGGGCGGCCAGGCCGGCTGAGTTATGGCATATTTGTGTTTTTATAGTGCAGAGGGGAGGGGGTGGTGGTGGGGAGGGGGGGGAGAAGGTTAAACAGTATTTACAGCTCAGTTGTTTTCAGAGAGGAAGAGAAATAGAGTTCATGGAGAGATGCAGCGGGCAGGCAGGCGGGTGAGCCAGGGAGGCCTCAGGGCTGCAGGGAGGGGAGATGGGCCTGGCGGGTCTCCCCCTTAGGCTGCGTGACCCGCGTCTGCTCCCTAACCATAGAGGATACTCGGAGCTGCCACCCTGCTCCGGTTCCTGGCATGGCTCAGTGAGTAGTGTCTTCTCGGTCTGGGGCCTCACGGAGGATGGATGGCAGCCTGTGTCCAGGCTACATGGACGCCCAACTGTACCTACTCAGTGAGAGGGTGGAGCCCCGCTCCAGCTGCCACCAGAAGGTCACCTGCTGAGTCTCACAGTCTTCCTTTCTTTGCGTGGCACCACAGCCATTCACTTAGATGAGTCTTCCCTCTGCAGCCCAGGGCTGGCGCTCGGTGGCTAAGAACCCGCATGAGCGTGTGGGAACCACAAGCCTTCTCTTTGGCGTTGCCTCTCTGCCAAGTACCTGCCTAGATCTCAGTCTCAGGTTTGCAGAGCTGAGGGCCACAGAAAGGAAAGGGACCATGCCGGTCCTTTCTATAGCCCTCCAGAGCCACTTGCCTGCAGCAGGAATTAAGAAGTCATCCCTGGGAGGCCTGGTATCCCCTTACACTGTCTGCCACCTCACCCCCCACCCCTGCCTGGCCTCAGGAACTGTGTTTGTGTTCTGTTACCATGATCACAGGGCACTTCCAGAGCCTGGGCCACTCTCTGGGCCCATGTATGTATGTAATGTGAATACATACCATAGAGACATGCACACGTGGAAGTGTGAACATGTGTTTGTGCGTGTGCGGCTGCACACACACACACAAGCAGGCAGACAAGTCGGTGTGTATTTGCTCAGTATGTGTTTTAAATCTCCCCTGGGTGGCAACTCTCTTTTTTCTCCCCTTCCTGTTTGGCTGTGACCTGGGGGAGATTGATAGCCCGCCTGCGCGGTGGATGCTAACAGTTCCCCTGATTTATAGAGTTACTTACGCTAAGTGAGGCCACTTAGACGCGTCTGGATAGTAAACCTTTTAACTGAACTAAAAAAAAATCATAATAAATAAATAAACAAAGGGGGGCAAGCTAGGGCCCAGTGACCAAGCCCCGCCCATTCCCCAGCTTGGAGGGCCAAGAACTGTAGGATAGCAGCAGCCATTCCTGCCTCCCACTAATACTCAGAAGCCCTTGTGTTTCCAGCCAAGCTTGGGATCAGGCCCAAGAAGGGACATCCCTCTCCTAGGGGACAGTTTTTGGCTAGGAGAGCTAGAGGAGGGAGCTGTTCCTATGGAGACAGGTTGAGCAGTGGGGGAGGAAGGAAGTGAGAGGCCCATGTCCAGCAACCTTTCCTTGCTTACACGCTCCCACGTCACTCCTGTGTTCTTTGCCACAGTGATGGCTCTTGTAATCACTTTGGAAATTTGTTCCCACATCTGTACTGAACAAGCCGCTGTGGTGGAGGAGCCAGGGTGATACAGGAAGCGAACTGCCTGTCTTGTTTTCACAACATAAGCCTCCCATTTCAGCCCAGGTGCTGGACGGTGCACTTCGGTGGTGAGACCTTTGTCTGACAACACTGTCAGATTGGGGCTCCTGGTCTGTGAAGTTTCGGCTCCTTGTGGGTAGCCAAGGCAGAAACTCCAAGAGTATACCACCTCGGAGACTCTGGGACAGCTGTTTGGAGGGCTGTGGGAGGCATGTGTAGGGTTTCAGCCTGTGGCCTTGGACATCTTAGTCTGGCAGGAGTTGTGCTCTAGGACTGACAGGGAGACAGAATGCAATTACCAACCTCGTTGCTTCTGCTGCCTCATCTGGGAATGGGGACTCACAAGTGACCTAGCAGAATGTTAGGAGATCACCAGCGTGTGTGCCAAAGCTTAGTCCCCCGCGTAGGCAAGGTGCTCAGAGGGTGTCACCTGCTACGTGACTCTCGACACTGCGGGCCAGGACAGTTGCCAGGGTGGCTCAGCAGTGCCCATGGCTCCTGAGCTGCTTCTGGCCGGGGGCAGGCAAGGCCCCATACACACCCACCCCAGGGGACTAGCTGCTGGCCCCTGCCTCCCCACCTCCTGATATACAGCGGGCATTAGGCTGCCCAAAGGGGATACTGCATCCTTAGGAAGAAATATGTTCTCATTTTTCTTAAACACCGTTTCCACTGAGTGAAATGTTTAGAAGGGACGCGCAGGGAAAACTTTATTTCCTACCAGGGAGTTCAGAGCCACCAAGCAGAGCCCATAAAGCACCGGAGCCCGGTGGCTGACAGGCAGCCTGGCCACGAAATACATTACTCATGGGGGGTGGAGGCAGGGGGCTGCCAGGCCTGCCCATCCCCATGGGACTGCCCCCACCCCAGCAGGATCAGCAACTCCAAGACCCAGGGCCATAAGGCAGTAGGCATCGAGTGTGTAGTATTGTGTTCAGGCTGCCCGTGAGAGAGGGGCTGGCTGGACCAGATGAGCAGGGAGCAATTCTTCTAACTGCCTTTGGTCTTCACTTCATGGTCAGGGAGGCTAGGGCACATGGGGCCCAGGTGCAGCCCTCTGAGCCCCCCTCTCTCACCAAAGCTGGCAGGAGCTCTGGCCTTCCCAGCCTTCGGAGGAGTGATGAGGTTCATGCCATATCGGGCCCTTCTCCCGAGGCCCTCCCTTCATTCGGTTTCTGAAGCTGGCTGATTTGAATATTTATAAATATCAGTAAATTATTTATTGTAGCAATCTGCTGCACCATTTTATCCATCGCAGTTAACACTTTAGGGGGCTCCAAGTTATGGGAACAGGAAGTGAGGTTGAAGAGAAGATGGCATAGGAGACGGAAGAAGCCCCTGCAGGGAAGCCTGGGCCGTTTCAAGCCCCAGCCTCAGTGGCTCTTGAGAGCCTGTGTTCATGCTCTGGGGTGTCTACGGCTCTAGGATCAACTTCCTCCTCCGACAAATGGGATCATCATGGTGCCTGCTCACTGCCCTTAAGGGTTTCAGTGAGTCCCTGCTCGAATGGTAGACAATTTGTGCCTCTCTTTACCCTCTCCTTTTTCACTTGGATGGCTGCTGCGGGTGGGGGTGGAGGGTGGGGTTGAGTCCCATAAGGAGAATTGGGACCCAGGGAGCTTAGAGGTGGCAACTCCAAGTCTCCTGTCTGTCTTTTCCCCCTGCTTCCCTGGGCCAAATGAGCTTTCCCTGCCCTAGTGTCTTGATTGAGGCGCCCGTTGCCCCTCTTGGGCTCAACATCCTTTTCCCAGTCCTTGCTTGTCAGGTTCTGTGCTTGGCACAGAAAGATCCCACCTTGAACTTCTGCAGTGCTTCTCCAGGGAGAAATCTGGCCTAGGCTCGGAGCTCACAGTGGGCAGAGCCAGGCTGTGCACTCAGGGCTCTGACCCCAAGGCCAGGCCATAGCCTGTAGTGTGCACTTCCTAGTGATTGCCCTGCCGGTGCAGAGCTGCTGGGATCAGCCACGGGCTGCCAGGAATGGGATGAACCCTTCCAGGTCCTCTCCTTTACCTGCCTTCGCTGCCACTCCTAAGTCTGTCTGCCTCTGGGTGGGCAGAACAGGAGCCCCCTGCTTCCCATCCTCTAGTCCAAGCCTGCCTCCTGGGCAGTATTGTTCCCAGAGGAAGTGTCCAGTGTAAATAGAACAGCGGGCAGGCTAGTGGCGGGAAGGAGATGAAAGGGGCAATGACAGGACCGGGGACGGATGGCTTCCTTCCATTGAGGCCTGGCCATGGCGTTTATATTTTAGGGAAGAAAGTCAGAGGAATGTTTACATGGACAGGAGTCTGGGGTCAGACCAGTGTGTGTGGGGGGTTAATCTGTAGGTTCCAAGGCCTTGATGGAGGGGCTGGTTGAAGGTTCATGGGGACCGGAAGGCCGGCAGGCAGCTCAACTCTCAGCCTCATACATAAGCCCCTTCCTGCCACCCCAGCCTCTCACGCGTGCGGGCTCTGATGCCTACAAGCCTTGCCTTTGCCGGTACCTCTCTGTCCCTGTGTCATGGGCCCAGGCACCTCCTACTTCTCCACCTCCACCCTTGGGACCATCAGTAGAGTCAGGGGGAGGGCAACATCTGGAAGGCAGGTGGTCTGGGGCAGAGCAGCAGCTGGAGGGCAGGTGTAGAGGGAGTTGGCTAGAGCAAAGGGGCCTGGGGTGGGGGTGGGCCCTGAGCGCACAGCTGCACCGCAGCTGGTGGGGGCCCAGGCAGAGACTCGGCATGAAGCCATAGAGAGAGGGTGGGTTGTGCCGGGTGGGCCGAAGTTCAGGGAGGCTCCAGGATGGGTGGAGACCCGAGGAGGGGCTGTTGCCAGCAGCAAGTGCAGCCCTGAGAGCTTGTGCTTCCCTCTTCCTTGGGATAAATATTTATAGATTCATTTGCTGTCTGCCATACACACTTGGCTGCTTAGCTCCTGGTAAAAATAGTGCAGGCTCCTCCACTCCGCCTGCCTCTTCCCATCCAAGACAGGGGACGGAGGGGCCCAGGTGAGACCTGCTACCCTGTGGAAAGCAATGCGCTATCATAGAGCCTGATAGCCTGTCCAGAGGCTGAGTGGGGTGGGGCGTGACCGTGAGGCCTGTCACTGAGTTTCAGGAAGGACCCACGGGTGGGTGTTCTGGATCTCTGTTGGCCAGCACAGACTCGGCGCTGTGGGCAAACATGAGTGGAGTGGGCATTGGCTTGGCAAGAGCCAAAGGCCCCGAAACTGTGACCCCTGAACTAGGAATACGGGACAAGACTGAGCAGACCTTTCCATAGCATGGAATAGGCTGGCATTACCCTGTCCTTTCTGGGCCAAGCAGATCCATACGTATCAGCAGCCAGTGGCAAGGCAAGGATCTGGGGCCATGGGGCATTTGAAGGGAAGGGGTGGTTAATCTGCACGTACAAGTTGAAGCAGTTATCTTTGTGTGGCATGAGGCCTCTAGGCAGACACTGACGTAGCCACAGGTGGGCTCTCGGGGTACAGGTTCTCCTGGTATTTGATTATCATGGGTCACAGCCCTGAGCAGAGCCCCTCACCTAGCCTTCTGACCCATGTGGGACATGCCAGATTCCATGGAAAGAACTGTGGGGAGTAGAGTGGAGACCCTTCCAAACGAGCACTGGCCTGTGTCTGGCCACACCACGAGGTCTGGCACAGGGTAGGACCTCACTGCCTGCATGGTGGACAGCTGACAGATGGATGTGTGGGTTGCGAAGTGTATGTGTATCTGTGCTTGTTAGTCTTCCTGGCCGGTGTGCTCCTGAGACCCTGGGAGACCTGACGAGGTCAGAGGGCAGGCTAAGCAGTGAAGGGGGATGGTCACTGCTCTAGGAGCCATCCAGTCTCTCCGGCTGCTCAGTGGCTATCGTCAGAGATGAAACACAGGACCTGTAGCTTCCACTGGCCCCATATGTCCTCACTGAGGTCCCAGCATGTCTTCTGGGTTTGGAAGTAGACTTCCGGGGCTACAAGAGCTGAAGGGAAGAAGGGGGTCCTAAGACAAGAGGAGTGGCCACAGAAGGGTTATGAGGAGCTGTGTCCCGGTAACCCTGACTGAGGTTTGTGGGAAGCAAGCAGCAATAGGAAATGACCAGACTTCATGTGGGGTTGGGGATGTGGAAAGCAGAGAAGACTGAGGGGAGGGGAGGCCTTGGAGAAGTCCTGAGTGGCCAAGGGAAGAACCCTGCCGTATAGTGAGCAGAAATAGGAACCAGGGACGAGGGGCAGAGCCAGAGTCCTGACCTGGCAGAAGATCTGCCAGAGAGTAAGGTGCTCAAGTGGGGAAGGTGCCAGCCAATTGCTGCCGGGTCAGCAAGGCAGGAGGTTGGCACAGGTTGGAAGCTGGCTGCAGCTGACTCTTCCCCAGGGACCCGTGGTGAGGTGGAACAGTCAGAGGCACAGCCAAGCTGCCAGCAGCGCAACACTGGCCCTTGCCAGCCTTGCCTCATACCAACCCCTTCACCTGCCCATGCCTTCATTTCCTGTGTTAAATAAAGGACATGTCACCCCACAGAGGGGCTATTTCAGGCCAGCCAAGCCTAGGAAATTCTTTCAGGAATCGGGCGCTAGAACTCTTGTGTTCGAAGAGTCATTTATCTCTTTATCCTGAACCACCTCCCTCATGTCGGCTGCTGTGTTCGGTTGTGCCAGTGGGGCAGCTGCGAGTCCAGCCCTGGAACACTCGGGCTAACACAGGCAATAGGCACAGGCCAGGTGGTCTCAGGCCGTTTGACAGAACTGTGGTCAGTCGAGGGGGGATGGAGAACTACTTTAGGGGTGACTGAGCTTGGTGTACAGGCCTCTCACCTCTGTGCCCTCCACTCTATCCCTGCAGCTGAAGGCACCCGGTGCACCGACCCACCCGCAGGCAAGCCTCCAATGGCAGCCAAGCGCAAAGGCGGCCTGAAGCTCAATGCCATCTGTGCCAAGCTGAGCCGACAGGTGGTCGTGGAGAAGGGAGCAGAGGCTGGCTCCCAAGCTGAAGGTAGCCCACTACGTCCCCGGGACAAAGAGCGCAGTGGCCCCGAGTCTGGAGTTACCCGGGCTCCCCGGAGTGAAGAAGACAAGAGGCGGGCAGTGATCGAGAAATGGGTCAACGGGGAATACAGTGAAGAGCCTGCACCCACACCAGTGTTGGGGCGCATTGCCCGTGAGGGCCTGGAGCTGCCCCCAGAGGGCGTCTACATGGTCCAGCCGCAGGGCTGCAGTGATGAAGAAGACCACGCAGAGGAGCCCTCGAAGGACAGCAGTATACTGGAGGAGAAGGACTCAGATGGTACGGCTGCAAAAGATGACAGCGGCCCGAGCACCAAGCAGGCTTCAGGTGTGTGGCTGGCCGTGGGAGAAGGGAGGATGAAGGCCAGAGAGGGAATTCTTCCTTGTTCATCCAGACACCGGTACCTTATCCAACCCAGCAAGAATTGGAGAGACGGGGTGGGGGAGAGGCAGAGTGGAATTGGCAGCTTCCTGAGTGTGAACAGGCCTTGGGGAGCTGCTAGCAGTGGGGCTTTGAGAGGATGGGGGGCAGGCAGGGAGACTCAACAGATGAGTGAGCAGAAGGTAGGCACGTACGTGACAGCACATACCTGCCCAGGGATGAGCCTGTCTGGGCCCACGGTGTGGGGACCGATGGGGCAGTGCCAGTGGGTACCACGAACGGCACAAGTGCTCATCTCTCTGTCTTCTCTTGGTAACTTAATGAGATGTCTAGAAAGGGCTTTGTGCTCCCACCCCTCTCCGTCTCCTTCCCTGTGTCCCATCCTGCCCTCTGAAGCAGTATGTCTCCGCAAGCCTGGCTCAGCCCAGACAGCAGATCCCCTCAACATGCAGCTGCCCTGGACATGCTCTCCTGACTGACCTGTTTCCCACAAGACGGCAGGGGCCTGGCTTCATCAGTGTCTCCTTGTCCTTAGGACACAGCCGCTTTCCCTGCTTCTGCTCCAGGGGAGGGCTGGCCTGGCATTTCAGACAGGAGAGGGGTCTCCTCTTGGATTGGAGCCCTGGGACCTGGGGCCTTGGCTCCAGTCCCCAATCTCCTTCCTAGGCTTATTCCTAGAGCCCTGCGCCTCCCTTGCCTGCTCCCCTGTCCCCTTCCCCCTGCAGCGAGGGGCGCATCTCTTCCCTGTGCGGGGAGCCCTGCTCAGCCACATAATTATGCATATAAGATATAAACAGAGCTGTTTAATTATCCTTCGCCACATCAGTGACAGAGTAATTAACAAACATTGCAAGATCAATGAGGAAAAGTGTGACCTTCAGTTTCCTCTGATAGGAAAAGCCCTTGCTGTTGCCAGACACAAGGTGATTGCGCTGGGCCTGAGGAGAGGAGAGGGGGAGCAGCAAGCGCTGCTGTCCCTTAACACCCTCCTCCCACACCCTGCCCCACCCATGGCCAGGGCCATCAGGTAGTGTCCTCGGCCTTCTTCCCCTCCTCCCAGGATCTGAGAACTGTGCAGGCAGGAGTAGGGGTGTGGACTCTTGTGACTGCTGCCCCCAGGCCTCTGACCTGGCCCCCTCTCAACCCTGAGCACTGAGTTTTTAGCCCAAACCTCATCTGCCCACCATGGGTTTGGCTCCCCAGGACTTTAGCTGTCTGTAGGACCCCATCTGGCCCCCTCCCTGTCCAATGCTGCCTGCCCTTCAGAGCCTTCTGTTTCTCTGCCATATATAGTGAGGCCTCAGCTGCCTCTAGCTATTTTTAGCCCTTTTCCCTGGTCCCTGAACCACTTCATCCAGCGATCAGAGCCCACTCCCAGGCCAGCCCCCAACCTGTGTGTCTGGAGCTTGGGCTTGTGCTGACCCATCGACTTGCCAAGGCAATTGACTCTGAGCTCCTTGAGTTACTCTGTGTGTCAGGGGAATGTCTGACTGTCCTCTTCTGTGTCTAGTGGGGTCCCACTGCCCCCCATGATGGTTCAGAGCCCCTCCTTTCACATCCTGCTGGGATGTCTCTCCTGCTAGAGTACGCTGCTCCACCAGCTCCCCTTCTGGTTTCTGGGGAACTCTGAGACTCCTAGAGCTGGCAGGATTGGAGGGAGTCAGGCGTCCCCTCTGGTCATACCTTCCCTTGGCTGTGTTCTCAGGGACTCTAACCCGGGCCCTGGCTGCTTTGAGTGTGCTCAGGTGGGGAGAACATAAGAGAAGGTAAAACCTGGGAGTCTCTGGGCTGTCCCATCTCTCTTTCCTGTGTGCGCCCAACCTGGATGCTGGAATAGCCCACAGTAGGTGCACAGCAGGACTTGGGTGGAGGAATGACTAAGCTTGTATACATTGGGGACTGTCCATGTGCTGTGGTGACAGACTGTGTGCGGCAGAGGCAATATGAGGGGCTCACTTCCTCCAGCCTGCTGAGGTTTGTCCCAGGGCCCTGGGTGTGGAGGTTGGAGGATTGTGTGTGTATCTGTAGAATTGGGGATATGAATTTAGTGTGTAGATAAATATGGGCACATTATTATGAGTGTGTAAATGGAGTATATGAGAGACTGTGCCTGTGAATGTATATGTGTGTTGTACGCATGTATGTGTCCTTAAGTGAGGGAGAGAGAGACAGGGAGGGAGAGAGGAAGGGGGGGGTTCTCAGAGTGTTGGATATGATGGTGTGGAGGATGGACGCTCTTTCCTCAGTCCTGTTACCCTGGATCCAGCAGGGCTCTTATTGTCCGTCTCCCAGGTGAGCCACCCTTATATGTGAGCTGAAGAGCTGCAAGATGGCCAGGAAGCTTGAAGGACTTGTCCTCAATGCAGATTCTGGCTGGAGTGAGGGTGGTGGACACTGATTTAGTCTGAGTGGGCACGTTGACATAGTCCCTGCCTCTGCTCAGCGCTGCTATTGGGGGAAAGTTTGAGGCGGTTGGTCAAGAGATCGGATTCTGAGTGAGATGCCACATCCTCCATCTGCCCAAGAGACCCTCCAGCCAGGCAAACCGCAGCCACCCACTCACAGTGGCTCCCTCTACTTTGGGGTCCCTCTTATCTGTCTAGTTGGTAGTCCCCAACCCTACCTGTTCTGTTCCTCGTGACCCCTACCTCAGGAGGCAGGTCGGGATCTTGCCTTAACTTCCAGTAAAATGGCTTCTCTTTCATATTAGGCCAAGGCGAGAGAGTGGAGACATTTATGAAACTTTGTTTAATGTACTGAAAAGCCATCGGCCAGAACATTTAGGAAATTGATTTTCCTGGCATTGATGAACTCGTTTTATTTTACCCCAGTATTAATTACTTTTTTTTAAAACAAATTAATTTAAGAGTCGTAAAACCTAACAAGTGAGCCAAATGTCCATAGATCATGTCCTGCTCCGCCCCTCCCCACACTGGTCCCCTCCCTCCTTGGGCGGGGGCTCAAGGTAGAGAGGCTTCTCGTCTCTTTTCTCCCCTGCTCCCTCCCAGAAATGACACACACCCCTCTTTTCCCTGTAGGAGAAACCTCCTCTCTGAGGGACTACGCCGCCTCCACCATGACCGAGTTTCTGGGCATGTTCGGCTATGACGACCAGAACACTAGGGATGAGCTGGCCAGGAAGCTCAGCTTTGAGAAGCTGCATGCAGGCTCCACCCCCGAGGCAGCCGCCTCTTCCATGTTGCCCACCTCTGAGGATACTCTCAGCAAGCGGGCACGTTTCTCCAAATACGAGGAATACATCCGTAAACTCAAGGCTGGCGAGCAACTTCCCTGGCCAGCCCATGGCAGCAAGGCCGAGGACCGGGCAGGCAAGGAGGTGATGGGCCCGTTGCCCAGCCTACGGCTACCCAGCAGTACCACCCACCTGGAAACCAAGGCCACCATCTTGCCATTGCCATCACACGGCAGTGTCCAGATGCAGAACTTGGTAGCCCGTGCTTCCAAGTATGACTTCTTCATCCACAAACTGAAGACGGGCGAGAACCTGAGGCCTCAGAACGGAAGCACATACAAGAAACCATCCAAGTATGACCTGGAAAACGTCAAATACCTGCACCTCTTCAAACCCGGGGAGGGTAGCCCTGACATGGGCGGGGCCATTGCCTTCAAGACAGGCAAGGTGGGGCGCCCCTCCAAGTACGACGTTCGGGGCATCCAGAAACCAGGCCCTACCAAGGTTCCGCCCACCCCCAGCCTGGTTTCTACACCCCTCGCCAGTGTGCCCAGCGCCCCCAGTGCCCCCGGGCCGGGACCTGAACCACCTGCCTCCCTGTCCTTCAACACTCCCGAGTACCTGAAGTCAACCTTTTCCAAAACAGACTCCATCACCACGGGAACCGTCTCCACTGTCAAGTAAGGATCCCTCTTCTCCCCGGCCCCCACTGCCTGCATGAACCCTAGGGCCAGACTGGATTGGGAGGTCTCCCTCCTTCCCTGCAAAACTTACTGTGGTGGGCACGGCCACCTGTGCAGCTCAGATTGCCTTGTGTATACGCACACACACACACACACACACACACGCACAACATCATTGCTCTTGTGCCCTCATCCGGTGCTCTTACGCTGATCTTTGACCTGCATATGACACATTTGCCATGTGCCCCTACATTGTCACACACCCTCTGTGTGTTCCTCACTTACTGGCCTCCTTTGCCATGACGTGTTCCCTCTGCCACAAGGGCTGCATGCAGGCTGCAGTTGGTAGAAACCACTCACTTTGGGGTGGAGGTGGGGACTAGAGTCCAGGGGGTGGCCTTGGCTTCTGCTTCGGAGCATGGTCCATGGAAAAGACAGGAAGTTAGGTGGGGGTTAGGTGGGAACCGTAACCCAGGGATAGAGGACTAGCCTGGATGATAAAACAATGGGTCTTGTAAGGCCAAATGATACCCTTCCCTCAAGCCATTTCCTCTGCCATAGCAGCGTGGGGCTACAGGTCCTGGAGGCTGTGAACCAGGCAGATCTTGTCTGTAGCCTTTGGTTTGGGGATGGGGAAGTAAATACCCCACTCTGCACCTGTGTCTGGTACTGTCCTCCTCTGTCCCCTCTCTGCTGCCTGGCATTTCTCCTCGGCCGTCACCCCACTTTATTTTCATTGTTTGCTGGGGGCCTCAGGCCCTGGCTTCCCTCCAGGCTAACTGTAGGCCTGGCTAGGCCCTGCAACCCCACCTGCTCGGGGGTAGCACACTCCTGTCAGAGGTGGGCTAACCGAGCAGCTCTGGGCTTCTACCAACACACCTTTTCAGTACCACCTTGAGTGCGTCAGAATGATACAGGGCCCAGGAGAGAGGAACCAGGGCCCAGGGCAGGGAGCTGCCCATCAGATGCTCCTGGGGCCTGAGGCCACCCCCATCCTCTAATCGGCTGTGCCCTGTGTGTCTTACCAGGAACGGATTGCCCACAGATAAACCAGCTGTCACCGAAGATGTAAACATTTACCAGAAATATATTGCCAGGTAGGCCCCTGGGGAGGAGCCTGTGGACAGAGGTTGTGAGGCGGGGGGGGGGGGGGGCCAGGAATGCCCAAGGACTGTGGGACCATCTATGTATTAGCTCACCCCAAAAGCCAAGAGGCTGCCTTCTCCACATTTTGTTTCTCTCTGTCTCTAACCGCTCAAGAGAGACTGCTCCGGGGTCTACCTTAGACCCTCCCTTTTGTGGTAGTGCAGGCCACACAGCCCTTAGGCAACTTATAAGCCAAGTAGGGCTGCCACAGGTGAGTAGGAGGCCCCTGTGCAGGTGACCTGGGTCCTGCCTTCATGTGGGGCCTTGGATAGAGTGCAGACTCCAGGAAAGCTACTGCGGTTGAGGCAGCCATTCTCCTCCTGCCATGGCCTGCTGGGATCCCGGGGCTGGGGCTGGGGGGCATTCTGATGAAGCCAGACTTAGATTCATCCTGAAGGAGGCAGGGTTGGCGATGAAGATCCATCTCCACACAATCCCCAAATTGAGGCTCTTGAGGGACATGTGGCAGGGGTCATGTCCTGGCAGCATCTGTCTTCCTCTGGTCTTCCATGCTCTTCCTCACCCTCCACTCTTTATTGTTATCACTGTCATTACTATTAGTGCCTCAGCAGATGGCCCTTCTGGCAGCTTCCATTGAAATACTTATTGCCGGTGGCTCTCTCTGTACAGTGGGGCTCCCCACCCCCTCATAGAGTGCGTCACCCATGGAAGGGAACAGGCTTGCTGAGCGAAGTGCCTTTCCCAGGGCCGTCATGGCTGGCTTTCCCCAGAATGGCTGGCCCTGTCTGCCCACACCCTAGCACATCCAGCCCCAGAGAAGGGCCATCCAGTGGCCGGCAGTCCAGGCCTCGCGGCTGTGCGCTTGGCTGGAAAGTGAGCTCCCTGCCGCGGGAAGCCAGACAGATGCCGGGCTTTAAAAATTCATAACTCTGGACTGTTTCAAGTGTCAGGAAAAGCCCAGAACAGAGAGAGAGAGAGAGCCTTCAACACCTCTTAGAACATCCCAGGGTTGGCTCAGCCAGGGGCCCCTCCCTGGTCAGAGCTGGCGTGGTGGCGGAGAGGGCTGGTCAGGCCACTGCTTGCCAAAGCGTGGGGCTCTAGGTCCCCTCTCTGCTCTGTCTTACTCCGACCTGAGTTCCGACCTCTGCTCCATCTGGCGCTGCCTTCCAGGCAGGTTGCTGGCAGTCAGACAACTTGGTAGGCCTGGGACTCCTGACAGGGGCAGTCGCTGCCTCTGGCTTTCCCGTACTCGGCCACTTCACCCTTGACCCTCTGTATTTCCACCCAGGCCCTCTAAACCCCAGGGCATCTTCAGGGCCTAGGCAGAAACAGCTGTTCAGACCTGGGTTCTAGAAGAGGCCTTTCAGGGACTGGCATCTCGAGATGGGTCTGACCCTCTCACCTCTCTTCAGGTTCTCAGGGAGTCAACACTGCGGCCATATCCATTGCGCCTACCAGTACCGAGAGCACTATCACTGCCTGGACCCAGAGTGCAACTACCAGGTACGGGCCGCATGTACACTCTTGCTGGAAGTAGGCAGGCGCGGAAGGGTCCTCCACGAGCTGCCTGGGTTTCACATGGGTAGGCAGAGAGCACAGACCAGCAGTCTGCATCCCCAGGCTCCTGAGCCCCTAAGTTAACTGTCTTTCCAGGCCTTTCAAGGGTTTGTCTTACTGCTTCGTTTTCAAGACAAAATGCTGAGATCACGTGCTCAGGGCTGCTGGCAAGTGCAGAGCTGGTGAAGAGGTAGCGCTAGGCTGTCTACACAGGCTGCGCCCTCTGTCCCGCCTGTTGAGCCTGTGCACTGAGTGCTAGGTAGAGCCCTGGCCTTCAAGGCTAGCTCAGCTGTCTCTATGCTCCTGGGTGTGGCTATTGGGAGAGGTCAGGGAAGGAGTTCCCGAGACTTTGGAATCATTCCCACCAAGGGCCAGTATGCCGGGAACTGGCTGGGCAGTCTGGGCTGCCTTGACCCTAAGCAGGGTTATTTATAGGGTGACCCGAGGGCCTTGGGGCCAGCCCTGGTCCAAGCACTCTTGGCACATGGACTGGGGGCACCGGCTTCTGCCAACTTGGTGCTCTTTCCTGGCAGAGGTTCACAAGTAAGCAGGACGTGATCCGACATTACAACATGCACAAGAAGCGCGACAACTCCCTGCAGCACGGCTTCATGCGCTTCAGCCCGCTGGATGACTGCAGTGTCTACTACCACGGCTGCCACCTCAATGGGAAGAGCACCCACTACCACTGCATGCAGGTGCCTGCTGCTTCTGGAACTGGAGACGGGACTGCCCCAGTAGTCAGGGGCCTCATTGGCCAGGACCCTCCTTTTCTCCCGGTCCAGGATAGGGGTGCCTGGCCAGTAGAGTCCCAGAAGCTCAGATATCGGCAGTGTCTGGTGGCCAGGGTGGGGCCTTCCCTGTTGCCATACTTGGTGTGGGGGAAATTCAGTGAGCTGTTTATATAGACCGACATTTTTTGGGCTTTAACACCAAGAGCAGCATTGCAAATGATCCCTGCAGAGGTTTTTGTTTAATTCTTTGTTTTAATGCCACACTGAGTCTGGGCTTTTTCAAGGTGTCAAGGCCAGGAGGAGCGACTTTGGGTTGCAAATAGCAGCCTGCATGCCTCCCCCGTATTTGTCAGGGGTTGTTAAGGCCTCTGTGTAACAACCTGGTGTGAGGAGAGGGGGGCCACCCTCTGGGCCTGAGATGGTGCAGACACTGGCACAGGCCAGCCTTCAGGGGTGTTCGGAGACACTGCTTTTTACTCAATATGGCAACATTGCCTGCCTGGCCCAGCTGCAGTGGGTGGGAGGGCCCCGTGCCCAGGAGCCATCCACTAAGGAAGTCCCATAGCTAAAGGTGACCTCCAGGGTCCAGCCCTTGTCCAATCCTAAAACTCGAGAGATAGAGCCACCAACTAGGACCCCAAACCTAATTTCTCCAGAAGGTTGGACCCTCATCTGGGCCTGAAAGTATACTGAATCCAAAGACAGCCCAATACTCTGCAGACAGATCCCTGTCACTCCTAGGGAATGCTGGAGGGTCACTGGAGGGTTTTTTTTTTTTTGTTTTTTGTTTTTTTTTTTTGATTCAGAGCCTGGGTTAACCTGAGGAGTGTGAGATTTGGAGGTGCCAGGCTCCCCTAAGCAGAGCCACATGGCTCTAGCTTCGAGCTACCACACTGAGCTCAGTTGTCCTGGGAAGACCGGGCTTGCATCCTCTAACCACATTCCGACCTGTGCAGGTGGGATGCAACAAGGTGTACACGAGCACCTCGGATGTGATGACCCACGAGAACTTCCACAAGAAGAACACCCAGCTCATCAACGATGGCTTCCAGCGCTTCCGAGCCACCGAGGACTGCGGCACGGCTGACTGCCAGTTCTACGGGCAGAAGACCACGCACTTCCACTGCAGGTGAGTGACCGGCCCACTGGAGGCCGGAAGAGGAGGCACAAGCAGGGACGCAGGCCATGGATCGCCAGGGCCCGGCTCCTCCTGGAGTGGAGGCCAAAGTCTTCCCCCGGGTGTGTGTGTGTGTGTGTGTGTGTGTGTGTGTGTGTGTGTGTGTAGGGGGTCGTTCTTCCCAGAGCGTGGAACCATCAGGGCAGAGCCTCCCTTGGTTCCACGAGACCCCGTGTCAGTCTCCACGTGTCCCATGCAGGCGCCCCGGCTGCACCTTCACCTTCAAGAACAAGTGTGACATCGAGAAGCACAAGAGCTACCACATCAAGGACGACGCCTACGCCAAGGACGGCTTCAAGAAGTTCTACAAGTACGAGGAGTGCAAGTACGAGGGCTGCGTGTACAGCAAGGCCACCAACCACTTCCACTGCATCCGCGCCGGCTGCGGCTTCACCTTCACCTCCACCAGCCAGATGACCTCACACAAGCGCAAGCACGAGCGCCGACACATCCGCTCCTCAGGCGCCTTGGGCCTGCCGGCCTCGCTGCTGGGCACCAAGGACACGGAACACGAGGAGTCCAGCAACGACGACCTCGTGGACTTCTCTGCCCTGAGCAGCAAGAACTCCAGTCTGAGCGCCTCCCCCACCAGTCAGCAGTCTTCCGCGTCCCTAGCCGCCGCGGCGTCTGCCGCCACCACCACCGAGGCTGTGCCCAGCGCCACGAAGCCTCCCAATAGCAAGATGGCTGGCCTGCTGCCCCAGGGCCTGTCTGGTTCCATTCCCCTAGCATTGGCCCTCTCCAACTCAGGCCTCCCCACAACCGCACCCTACTTCCCCCTCCTTCCTGGCCGTGGGAGCGCCTCACTGCCTGTGGGATCTCCAGGGCTCCTGGGCGCCATGCCCTCTGTGGCCACAACGTCAGCAACCCCTGACATGCCAGCTCTGGTGGCTTCTGGAGCTGGAGACTCAGCCCCTGCGGCTGCCACCTCTCTCCCGGTGCCCCCTGCCTCCATCATGGAAAGGATCTCTGCGAGCAAAGGCCTCATCTCACCCATGATGGCTAGACTGGCTGCGGCCGCCCTCAAGCCCTCTGCCACCTTTGACCCAGGTGAGCAGGCTGGGCCCTGCCCGGTGGACAGGCACACTTGGAGACTGGCAAGCCCCAGTACTCAGACTGAAAAGCACAGGGGAGGCTGGGAAGGATGTCGGCCAGGTCCATCATGCACCTGCGCCTCCCACCCAGCAGCTCTTTCCCTTTGCCTGGTCCTCTGATTTCATCCTGTTGATTTTTCTCTTTGGGAGTCCCTCATTTTGGCCACATAACCAAGGACTTTGTGCCTTTGCTTTTCTATACACAGAGCTGTTCAATAGTCCCTGTCTCTGCACACTAGGGTGTCCTACCGGCTTCGTCACCAATGAGTCCCTGAGCAGAGCTACCCCAGGCCCCCTCTTCTCTTGGTCTCTAGCTATGGAACATGAGCCCAGGGGATGGGTATTAGCATTCCAGACCTGGACAGCACCCCCAGGCCAGGAGATGACACTCCGCTTTCTCCCTTGTCCCCTCTCTCTGACTCCTCACCCCTTCCCTTCCTTTTCTTTGGAAGGCTGTTTTTATTTTTATTTTTGTTGTTGGTGCGTTTCCCCTGCCCCTCCCCCTCAGAGGGTACCCAGTGCTGTTTGGATTCCTGGAAAGAGTTCAGCTCCCATCTGGGATACGGTTGCTTTCACTGCATCCACAAACCCTAGTGCTTGCCCAGAGTAGCCTGCTGGCTGCTTACGGAGCTGGATGCTGAGGACAGAAAGAGCCTCACCCTGTGGAGCTGTTGGGGCAGGGGCAGATCTGCCCCCAGGCATGTCCTCAGCAGCCTGACTGTCCAGTCTTCACACTCTGCCCCCATCCAAAACCATCTCAGAATCAGCCAAGATTGAGGGTCTCTCCCTTCCCCCCACTTGAGGCTCTGATCTGGCCTCTTGAGGATGTTAGATGGGGACTGGACCTGGGCTTTTGCTCTGGAACCTAGGGTAGGTGACTTAGGGGGCTACTGTAGTGTGGACTCCCAAGGGCTGGAAGTTCTCTCGATTCCCAGTGAGAGGCTATTCTTAGCCCAGTCTGGAGCCCCGTCTTCCACTCCAGTGTGGGAGGAGTCTTGCTATAGCTAGGTTCCTCCAGCCAGGGCCTGCAGGTAGGGCCACAGGAAACCGCACCTGACAGCTGGGTCACCTCTTTTTCCCTAGAAAAATTTCTCCTCCTCATCCCCCCCAAAAACAGAGGTCAGGCAAAGGGGAGGGGAGCTGTTTCCCCTTATTTTTAATAAAATGTCACTCACTGTCTGTAGAACAGCTCTCTGTAAACTGCCGTGCCTTGGGGCAAATGGATATTTCAGTCACTTGGGGCTCATGGAGCAAGGCTTACTGGACACTGTCCTGTCAGCAACTTCCTTTGCCCCTGCCCCGCCAGCCTCTCGTGGCCTCTTCCCACCAAGCTCCCCCTTATCCCCAGCCAGGCATTCAGGGAGGGCCTGGAGTTTCTGCCCTGGACAGCTTGACAGACTGACGAGGTCACATAGATTGAACCACCCTGATTGGCTGTCAGCCTTGATAGCCCTGACACAGCAGATGCCCTCCTCAGGCATGCTCAGTGCAGACAGGGTTGTTGCCTCAGCAACAGTGGGCAGGGACTACAGAGGGGCCGCTCCCAGTCCAGATCTGCCACTTTCCCTCAGCATTAACAGAGTCTTTAATAAAAGCTTAGGCGGCAGCCCCACAAATCGACTGTGACAGTTGGCAGAGGAAATGAAGGGCCCCTGTCCCCGCCCAGGCCCCCTCCCCAGCCTCCCATCTTCCTCCTCCAGGAGGCCCTAAGCCAGGACAACTTTGACATAATTTTGCAATAATTATCACTTGAAGAATTGCCACACAGGGGTATACGTCGCAAGTGATCACGTCAGTGGAAAGAATCGCTGACCAGCAGCTAGTTCTCCCGGGGGGGTCCCCCCTGCCTACTTGGCCCACAGTCAGCCCTTCCTTTGGGGCAGGGGTGTGGGGGCACCAGAGTTTGTGTCTATGTGAAACCTGAGCCCCTCTGATCCCATCTTCCCTCCCCTCCCCTGCAGGAAGTGGGCAGCAGCCCACCCCCAGCAAGTTTCCCCAGGCCCAGGTGAAGCAGGAACCTGGTGACAGTGCTGGCACCCCAGGCCCCCACGAGGCCTCCCAAGACCGCAGTCTAGACCTGACTGTGAAGGAGCCCAGGTGAGGCAAGGCCAGAGAAGCCCTGCTGGCCTGGGCCTGTGTTCTCAGCTAGCCCTGGGGACCTGGGCTCACCCTGCCCAGGGTTCACGCTGCCATTGAGCCTGGGCCGGCTGACTGGGAGGGAAGGGCCTCTGGGCCTGGCCCCATGGATGTCTGAGTTGAAGCCCCTTGGTTTGTGTGTTCTAGTAATGAATCAAATGGCCATGCAGTCCCGGCAAATTCATCTCTTTTATCCTCGCTTATGAATAAGGTAAGAACCATCCATCACACGCCTCCCATTCCCCACCCAGAGAAATTAAAGCCGTGCTGGGGGGCTGGGGGGATGTGTTTGTTTTTTAATGTTTTCCCTCTAATAAGATGAGTTTGTACCATTTAAATTTTGAGGCCATTTTTCATCGAATATAATTTCGGAGCCACTGCCTACAAATTAATTTAATGAACTGGCTGAAGAAATATATTTCAGCCCCTGACACCTTCTTTTCCCTTCGGATGGAGGGCTCCAAAAGCTTTTCCGGAACCCTCTAACTTCTCTGCCCTCAGTTATTAATGTTATTTATTTATTTTATGTATTTTTGTTTGTTTAAAAAGGGGGTGGGGGAGGGGAGACCAAAGTGGAAGCGAAGCATCAATTTCCACTTTTCGGCTTGAGTAATGGTCTCGGACGCCTTCCGGAGAGGTCGCTCCAGAACATTTATTTTAAATAATGCAGGGTCTTTGTAAATTATACATCATCTCAAATATATTTCCCCCTTCACATGATAAATTTGACTGCAGCAAGATTAATTTGGTTACTGTACACAAGTGACTGGGTTGAAGAGGGAGCTGGGTCTGGGCTGGACCTCATGCGGTGGGTGGGTTCCAGCTGGGCACCGTGGGGGCAGCAGCACCAGCTTTGATGCCCTGCTGCCTGCCCTCTTCTGGTTGCTCCCTTGCTGTCCTCTGCCCTCCTCTGGTCACTGCCCCTGCTCCCTCACACTCCTTCCTCAGAAGCCTACAGGTTCCCTCCCACTTTAACAGTTGCAGGGGACCTGCTTGCTCTTGCCCTCTTATGGGTGGCTTTTGTTCCCAAGAAACTCATAGCCTCCCCCTCCCCCTGCCAATCCCTCCTCCTGCATTTCTTTTGAATACCTTCTGGAAGGAGAACAACCAGGGAGCGACAAAGTCTAGGGTGGGATGGGCTGCAGCGTGCACCCTGAGCCTAGGCCTCAGCTTGAATGATGGCTCCAGCAGCAGGCTAGGCTGCTCCCCGAGACCCTGCCTCCAGGGGACCAGAGCCACAGTCTTTCTGAGGGGCCAGACTCCTCCCTAGCCAAGGCCGAAGGGGTCTGTGTGTTCTCTGCTCCCAGCACACAGGGCTCAGTCACTGTCTGTCCTGGGGTTCCCCCAGCTCCAACCTCACCTCTGTCCTTACAGATGTCTCAGGGCAACCCCAGCCTCGGCAACTTGCTGAACATCAAGACAGAAGTGGAGGGGAGCCCCACTGTGGAGCCCTCACCTTTCCTGGGCAAGGCCGTGAAGGCGCTAGTTCAGGAAAGGCTGGCGGAGCCCTGGAAGGTGTATCTCCGCAGGTGAGGGCTCTCCAGAGAGTGTGTGAGGGGGTGGGGGGCGGAAGGTCTTGCTCTCGCCCACCCTGGTGGCCAGGGCCCCACCTCTGACAGAGGTCCTGCAACTGACTAGGTTTGGTACCAAGGACTTCTGTGATGCCCAGTGCGACTTCCTCCACAAGTCCCATTTCCACTGCGTGGTGGAGGAGTGTGGCGCACTTTTCAGCACCCTGGACGGAGCCATCAAGCATGCAAAGTGAGTGAGGGTCTGGGGGATGGAGAGGGTGGGGGGTGACCCTTAAAACAGCCCCATCCTCCCTGAGCTCTGGGCCTGGTTGGGCATGGAATAGCACAGGCCTCTAGTCACCCTCTAAGCAATATCCCAGTGAGTTGTCTCCGGGCCTCAGACCTTCCAAGGAAGAGGACAGGCTTCCCACCCTCCTGCACACAGCACCTGCCAGACCTAGTGGGGCCCGCAGCCCTGCACAGGTGCCAGTGAAGAACGTTTAGAGAGGTCAGAGCCCAGCTAGAAAGGCTTGATTTGGATCCAGGGCGGGGCTCCTGGAGGAAGGCCTTTCCAGCACCGTGCGAGACCGAATGAATTGCAGCGACTTTGCGATCTCCACAGAGCTAAAAAGCAATGGCAACCAGCGCTGCCTGTAACAGTACCCCGTACCTCTGTAGACCCCAGACCCCGTGTCAGACTTTCCTGCCGCCGCCGCTGCGCCAGAGCCTAGCAGACACTGAGAGTCCTCCTCCCTGGGACGCTCAGAACGACCTCTTGAAGGGAGGGGCCTGATGAGGCAGGCCTGTTCTCTCACACTGGGCCACAGTGTAGGGAGGAGCTCAGGATACAAATCACCGGTAGAGAGATGGGGTTAGGGTCTAGCCCAGGTTCAGAATGACAGTGGGACCCAACAATTTGTTCTCAAGTTCCTCTGCTCAGGTAAGGTCATGGGAGGCCTCCCAGAGTCTGGCGGGAATGAGGTGGGGATACTAGGCTCCTGAGTTATGATAGGGTCACAGGAGGTGACAAGCATGCTTAGACAGGGAAGGGCTGACCTGGCATTGGGGCCTCTTGATTGATGTCCTGAGACACTTTCTTCTGCCTCTCTTAGCTTCCACTTCCGGACGGAGGGAGGAGCAGCAAAGGGAACTACAGAGGCTTCCTTCCCAGCCTCTGCAGCTGAGACCAAACCTCCCTTGGCGCCCTCGTCCCCGCCGGCGCCTCCTGGCACCATGGTCCCTGGATCTTCTTTGGAGGGGCCCGCTCCCAGCCCAGCCTCCGTGCCCTCCACCCCTACCCTGCTCGCCTGGAAGCAGCTGGCTTCCACCATACCCCAGATGCCTCCGATCCCCTCATCGATGCCTCACCTGCCCACTTCGCCCCTGGCGACAACGTCTCTAGAGAGCGCCAAGCCTCAGGTCAAACCCGGGTTCCTCCAGTTCCAGGACAAGTGAGTCCCTCCGTGAGCCAGCACCTGTCCCTGTGTCTTGGGAGTGGGTGTAGCCAGGGCAACAAGGACCCCTGCTCCTTGCCCTTCAGAGCTACACTGCAGTCCCCAGCCTCTGGGACTTAGCCATCCAGCTGTACACCTGTACTGAGCACCCAGTGGGTGGGGGGATGAGCGTGCAAGTGACCTTAACTCCAGTAGTCCAGGGGGATCCTGCAAGGACTGACTGGGGTGAGCTAGGTACAGGGTTCCTCAGGAAATGTCCTGGTCTTCAAAAAGGCTAGGTTCCCTCTGGGCCACCTTGCTTCCGACTCTGTGGTGCATACCCAGGTTGAGTCAGTAGGGCGTGGAAGTCATGGGTGGGAACAGGACCTAGGCCCCTCCAGACCCTCCCAGTGGTCAGGGGTGGAAGGGACCTTCTTCACTTAATGGTGGTGGCTTCTTGCGGCGAGAACGGTGACTTTGTATCATAAAGTGTGTGGCTTCCTGTTCTCAATAAAAAGTAATAAATTGGATTATTTATACCACCTGAGTAACAGCTGTCCTCCCTCTCTGAGCACCTGGGGCCCAGGCCCATGGCATAGAAGGGTGCAGTGTTTTTTTGTCCTTTTCCTGTCCCCTGTATCCCCTTCCCTTCCCTGATGTGGCGAGCTTTCTTAGTTTCCTGAACCTGGCCGGAGTGCCCACCGTAGGTCCAGTCTCTGGAGACCACGTCTCCCCACAGCCCCCTGTAGACCGGGGACTCCCAGCCGTGGTTGCACCTCCCTGGCGTTCAACCCTCATAGACACTAGTGGGTGGCCCAGCTCTTCCCCCCTCACGGACATCTCCGCCGGCCCCTAGCCCATCCTAGGTTCCTAGGTTCTCTGGGCAAGAGGGCGCTGTAGGCTCCAGTTGACCCTGGGATGTCCCGGCAGCTGTGAGCCTTAGCAGGAACCAGGCACATGTTACCACTTGCTCACACCCCACAGAAGTGGCACTTCCTGGTAGGGCTACCCACCCATCTGCAGTCTGTCAGTCAGCCGCCTCCATGGCAGTGCCATGTCTTACCAGCCAAGCTCTTTCTGGCATCCAGCCAGGACTGGCAGCACTATCCATTACTTTTATGCCCAAGAAGTTATTGCAATCTTATCTCTAATCCTGAGGTGTGGCCTTGGAAACTACATGTCCCAGCATGCACTGCTCTGAGCACCCTACATATGGCAATCCCCATGTACCAGGCAAGAGTTCCCAAAAGGAGACAGGGATGCATGCTGGGATCTGTAGTCTCTAGCTGAATCATTCCGTTGTGCGGGAAGGTGACCCCCTGCATTCCCCTTGATTACACCCCTGGTGACTGAGGAGGGAACCCTAACAAACCAAGTGAGGACATTAGCAGGAGGGCTTGGGATGCCAATGACCTTCTGGGCTGTGGTTTCCTTGTAGCGATCCATGCCTGGCGACGGACTGCAAATATGCCAGCAAGTTCCACTTCCACTGTCTCTTCGGGAACTGCAAGTACGTCTGCAAGACCTCGGGCAAGGCCGAGTCCCACTGCTTGGACCACATCAACCCCAGCAACAGCCTGGTGAACGTGCGGGATCAGTTTGCTTACTACTCTCTGCAGTGTCTGTGTCCCAACCAGGTCAGTGAGGCGGACAGGGGGAGGAGCGCCTCCTGGCAGGGGCTCCACTTTTCACACCGTTTTTAAGTTGGCCTTCAGCAGACCCTGGAAAGGACACTTGCTGCCTGTCCCCAGAGCCCCTAGAGGCTCCTGGGCAGGGGTCCAAACTGATGCTCCATTGGTGAGGGTTGTCATTTCAGGCCTAACTCCCAGTGGTGACCAAATGCTATCTCGGCCACTGTGTGTCTGACATCATTCATGCTCATCCTGGAAATAGCTACGTCCCCTTTCCCCAGAGGCCTAGAATTTTAAAATAGGCTCATTGGATAAAGAAATAGAACAGTCCATGCCTAGACAGAAAGGACAGCTCGGGTTCACTTCAAAGGCCGAGTCCCAAGACTGCTGGGCTGCCTGTGTAGTCACAGGTAAGGTCCAAGTGTGCACCAAAGTTACGATAGCTTAGTGATGTCTGCCTAGGTCTGGGCATATACAGAGAGAGGAGTGCTGGGGTAGATTAGTGATGTCTGTCTAGGTCTGGTCGACTGGGACGAACTTGAAAGTAGATTGGTGATGTCTGCTCTAGGTATGACATTAGCAAAGAATCCCAAGGTCACCAGGTAGGATGCTTTAATGAAGTCTGCCCTGACTAATGCACCCCTTGCTTCCCCGAAGCACTGCGAGTTCCGGATGCGAGGACACTACCACTGCCTCCGCACGGGCTGCTACTTTGTCACCAACATTACCACCAAGCTTCCCTGGCATATAAAGAAGCACGAGAAAGCGGAGCGGCGGGCGGCCAATGGGTTCAAATACTTCACCAAACGTGAGGAATGCGGAAGACCAGGTACCTGAGGCCAGGGCTGCCTGGGACTTCCAGCAGGTAGCACTGCGGCTGTGAAGCCTGGGTCCTGGTAGCCCGGGCCATCTTCCCGGGTAACTCATTTCTGCCACCACCACCACCTGCAACCCTTGGTCTAGGAGAGAGATCACAGATGCCTTAGGCCAGGGGCTGTCAAACTGGCTGTGAAACCTGGGAGCCCAGACATCCCAGCAAGAGGGTGAGGTGGCTCCAAGGACTGGCCCCTCCCAGCACCCTGGGCCGCACCCCTGGCATCCAGGGCTTGGCTACTCTTGGTTTCCTTTCCTTTGGCAGCGTGGACAGGGAAGACTGTAACGGTCCTAGAAGCTCTTTAATTTGAGGGCTTTGTCCAGAGTGGGCTGAGTCTGTTCATTTGTTCATTTATTAAAGGTATTTATTTATTTGTTTATTTATAGATTTTGGTTTTTTAACACAGAGTTTCTCTGTGTAACAGCCCTAGCTGTCTTGGAACTCATTTTGTAGACCAGACTGGCTTCGAACTCACATAGATCCGCCTGCCTCTGCCTCCCTCCCGAGTGATGGGATTAAAGGTGTGCGCCACCACCGCCTGGCTATATTTTTTTTAAAAGCACTTAGCATGTGCTTGCAATTGGTGTCAGAAACCTTTGTCAGGTATACTATGAGCCCCGCTAGAGTATGCGGTGAGCGGGAGAACCAGAGGCTCCTGGTGTTTCTGAGTTGGTAACAGGTGTCTCTGGAGCAGGTTTTCCTGCTCAATTCACTGGCCCAAGGCACGGGCGGGAGGGGGTGCCTCAGGGAGGAGCCCAGGCCTGCAGGTAGAGGGCGGAGCCTACCCTCAAGCCTCAGGAAGGGCCAAAGTCTCTGGGGCTTTAGCTATAGTTGTAGGGCAGGCTTCTAGGAGGAGACCAGAAGCTGGAAGGTGGAGTGGCAGACAGGCCAAGCCTCTTCTGATCCTGCGGTCTTGGTAGCAAGACCTCGGTAGGGGAAGGGGAGACACTCCAAGTTAATAACCCTTTCTGTCAAGAATTAGTCCAGGAAGAACTCATGGTGCGAAGAGGGCTAGTGACCCCAGCGGCCTCTGCTGTGCTGGGCTCAGCTCACAGCTGTCTGGGGTTCTGTACTTGCCTGTATTTACTCAACTTTTGGTGTTTTTGGTAGTAGCTGAAGCCAAACAAAGCTGGGAGATGACATAAGACACCTGGCCAGCCTGGTGCCATGACAACGGGCAGGCCCTCACCTGCCCTTTGTTGATGCCATTTCGGTCCTGCTTGCTCTATTTGTTCTCACCTAGAGTAAAGCAGAAGTGGAGGGTGGAGACAGGGTGGAGGCCGGCTGACCTAAACAAGGTCTGCCCCAGAGAAGGGTGAGGGCGGGTGACTGGCCCAGAGGTAGTTTCCCAAAGGTCCCCGGGGCCCTGGAGCTGTGGCCTCTCAGTGAAGAGGGTGTGGGACTAGGGCAAGTCGGTCACGTGCCCCCATGCAAGCCAGAAGGGAGGCCAGGGGTCAGATAGCCCGGCTGACTTGGGCTTCCTGGGATGAACTGACTGCAGGTATTCCCTTAGAGAAAGTACATTTCCCCCAAATACCATCTACCCAAGAACCACAGCACCCCTGGACCCACGCTCTCCGGGGAGGCTCACGCTGCTGTGACTCCATCCGCAGGCTGCAAGTACAACCAGGTGAATAGCCACTTCCACTGCATCCGGGAAGGCTGCCAGTTCTCCTTCCTCCTCAAGCACCAGATGACTTCGCACGCCCGCAAACACATGCGGAGGATGCTGGGGAAGAACTTCGACCGTGTGCCCCCGTCCCAGGTGAGAGCCTAGGCCACGTGGCTCAACTGTCCTTGTTAGCAGGTGTGGGGCTGTACTGCCCCAAAGAACCTGTGGGCCACTTTCTTAGGGCCCCTTCACTTCCTTCCAGGGTCCCCCAAGTCTGATGGATGCTGAAACAGACGAGGGCATGGATTATACAGGCTGTAGCCCCGGTGCTGCATCTTCCGAGTCCTCTACCATGGACCGCAGCTGCTCCAGCACCCCCGTGGGCAATGAGAGCACCGCGGCAGGTGAGTGGTGGGCATGGCTTCTGCCGGCTGGGCCCCTGCTTCCCAGGCCCAGCTCTGCTGAGTCCTTCTTGGGACAGAAGGTTGATAGTCAGATGGCCTCCAAGGAGGACAAGATGGTGTGCAGAACGGCTGGCCTATACAACAGTGGTCATTGAGGCCCCTCCCGCCATTCTGCCCACCTCCCTGCTGCCTTCCCTCCAGGTCACTTCAGTTTCCCCAGAGAGGGACTAGGGCTTGTCCCGTTAGCCCCAGAGAGAGCAGCATAGGCCCTGCGCCAGCCTTCCTACTGGCCTCAGCCCCAGCCTCATCCAGAACCCGGGGGCCCCTGAGAGGCTCCTGCCTCCTGACCCTGTCCTCAACAAGGTCCTCCCTGGACACCTGGTGCCTGCGCCATGACCTCTGCCTGCACTGCACCTACCAGTCTCTGTCCTCTGCCCCCGCCTCTTTGTCCCACCTCTCTGCTCATCTGTCCACGTATTTCCATACTGCACCGCTGGAGCCATCGGGTTTCTCATTTGGGTTCTTTTTGTTTGTTCTTTGTTTTGTTTTGTTTTTCTGCTTTTCTCCACCCTCTCCAGGCTGCCCGGTTCCTCCTCCTCCTCCTCTTCCTCCTCCTGCTCCGGCTGGCGACGAGGCCGCTCGTGGGGCTGCACCGCCCCCCCTGACTCCATCCTTTCCTTCGGCTGTGCTCCGGCCACCCCTCCCTCCCCTCCCATGCCTCTTCTCTCCGTCCTGTCTGTCATACTCTCTGCTCAGTACCACTCTCGGAGCCAGCCGGGGCCTGGGCCACCCCATCAGCAGCCCGCCCATCACTGCCATTCCAACTCCAGTAAAAAGTGACGCCCCCCTAGTTCAGGATGCTGCAGGTAACTCATCCATGCCTTCTTGCCAGTGTCTGTCACCCCAGCTCATCCTCAAGGCTATGATCCAGGACTGGATCCTTTTCTGTGATGAGCAGAACCAAGGGCAGGGCCACCCCACACCCCTGACAGCAACTACCTCAGAGAAAACAGATTGCCGCTGCCAGGGTCCTTCTGGGTGACCTGTTAGGTCCTTGTCCTCCTTGGCCCTGTGAGGGTTAGAGCCTGCTGCTGTTCCCAGTTTGCTTGGGAGCTTCCCAGGTCCAGAGAGCTCTGATGCTGGCTTGAGCCTCCTCCCTCTCCTGAAACTGGACAGGGAGAAGGAACTTATGGGGCCTCCAGGCTCATGCAGTGCTCAGTGGTGGACAGCCCTTGCCATCCCAGCCCCATATCCAGTGCCCTCGTGGGAATGTGTGCTTGCCCTGTCCCTTGGGTGGACATCACCCCAGGTCCCTAGCCCATCCACTCCTGTTTCACCTTATGAGCCCAGGTGTGGTGGTGACCCTGAGCAGGACACAGTGAATCCAGCCCCCTGAAAGCTCTGTTGCCGGCATAATCAGGCAGAGCCCCATGACAGTGCTCTGTCCCCCACAGATTTCCGGACCTGAGCTGCTCCCTTGCCCCCTGTCTGGATACCCCTACTCCATCCTGGCCATTGGTTTCTCTTCATTCGCTAAGGCTGGGTGATTGGACCTTCTTTTCAGTATACTATTGCAGAATGTTGAAGAGTGGTTGGTAGCCAGGCATCCTGGGAAGGCTCAGGGAGGAAGATGCCTCCTGTGGAATGAGTGATGGAAGGTCGAGAGAAGCCAGTAGCAGGTTTCCTGAGTCCCGAGATGCAGGCTAGGACCATAGTGGCTTTCAGAGAGCCAAGCTCCAGAGTTCAGGCCTCAGGAAGGCAGTAGAGTCTTCTTGGGATTTTCCGGGTCCCTTAAGTCAAGCAGGAAGCTCCAAAACCTTAAAGAAACTTGTGGTATCAAGGAAAAGAAAACTTCTGGTATCTGGGATCAAGGAGTCACAGGCCCACAAGGCTCTGGGGCCCTCAGCATCACTGCTTCCAGGAGGCAGATCCTCCTGCACATACAGGCAGGCAGCCGGAGACCGGGTAGCTGGCAGGAAGAGAGCTGGCCTGTCCCTCATTAGAGGCAGGCGTATGATGGCGTCCTGGCCTGGGTCCAACTTGGGTAATTACACTCTGCCGACCTAGATTCCCAGCTTCCCCTCCAGCCTCAATTAGCGCTGGGATGTGTCCTCACTTCCCACCCAAACTGGCCAGGAAGCAGCCACCACATCCCGGGATGCCTGTGTGGTCATCCTGCAGACCTAGAAGACAGGGGAAGCCTGGGACTCCCTGCTGCTCCCAAGGGGGCTGTGGGAGAGGCTCCCAGCCAGGGGAAAGCCAGGGTGTTGCTCCTAAGCGGTGTCTGCTGGCCACCATGCCAGGATAAGGGGCCCTGTGTGGGTGTGACCCTGGGAATGGTGCCCACGTGGGCACTGCTGCCAAAAGGGCACCCCTTCCACACTGACCTCTCTCTGTCCCTCCCTAGGGAACACCATCTCCATGCCGACAGCCTCGGGGGCCAAAAAGCGCTTTTGGATCATCGAGGACATGTCTCCTTTTGGCAAGCGGAGGAAGACAGCCTCCTCTCGCAAAATGTTGGACGAGGGCATGATGCTGGAGGGTTTCCGGCGCTTTGACCTCTACGAGGACTGCAAGGACACGGCCTGCCAGTTCTCGCTCAAGGTCACCCACTACCACTGCACTCGGGAGAACTGCGGCTACAAGTTCTGCGGGCGCACGCACATGTACAAGCACGCCCAGCACCATGACCGCGTGGACAACCTGGTGCTGGACGACTTCAAGCGCTTTAAGGCCACGCTCAGCTGCCACTTCGCTGACTGCCCGTTCTCGGGCACCAGCACGCACTTCCACTGCCTGCGCTGCCGCTTCCGCTGCACCGACAGCACCAAGGTCACCGCACACCGCAAGCACCACGGCAAACAGGACGTGATCAGCGCCGCCGGCTTCTGCCAGTTCAGCTCCAGCGCCGACTGCGCAGTGCCCGACTGCAAGTACAAGCTCAAGTGCTCGCACTTCCACTGCACCTACCCGGGCTGCCGCCACACGGTGGTGGGTATGTCGCAGATGGACTCGCACAAGCGCAAGCACGAGAAGCAGGAGCGAGGGGAGCCTCCCGCAGCCTCGCCGGGTGCGCCCGTCAACCTGGACGGCTCGCTCACGCTGGCCGCCGAGCCGGGCTCGCTGCTCTTCCTGCAGACAGCGGCAGTGGGCCTGGGCCTCCTGGGAGACACAGGGGACCCCGGCCCGCCTGCCACCGTCCCCGGGCCTCGCGACGGCCCTGCCGCGCCCGCCCCCGCCACCTCTGCCACCATCACCGCAGGGGAGTCCTCTCAGGAGGATGAGGAGGAGGAGCTGGAGTTGCCCGAGGAGGAGGCCGAGGACGACGACGAGGATGATGATGAAGAGGACGACGATGACGACGAGGAAGACGATGATGATGATGACGAGGACCTGCGCACCGACTCGGAGGAGTCGCTGCCCGAGGCTGCAGGCGAGGCGGGCGCGCGGACCCCGCTGGCGGCCCTAGGTGGCCCCGGCCCGGCGCCCACCGCCACATCACCCTAGCCGCCGCGCCACTCCAGTCCCCGCTGGAACTGCTCTGTGTGTGAACCCCTGTGTACAGACCCCGCTGGGCCGCCCCAGGGAGGGAGGCGCCCTGGCCCCGCTGGTGCTTCCGGACCCCCGAGTCCGTCTCAGGGCAGAGGCGGGGACCCCTCTGGTGCTCCGGGCCGCCCGCACCCTCCCGCCCGCCCGAGCGGGTGTTCAGGGAATAGCAGGTGCTGTGTCCGCTTGGCAGCGATGACCTGCCCTCCTCTCGGTGCCCACACGTGAGGTCCTTGTTTGCTCAGGGGCAGCCCGCGGGGGTCACCGGTTGCGGGGCAGCAGGCACCTGTAGCATCTGGCAGAGCCCTCCCCCCATGCAGCTAAGACCTCCCCCTGACTCGGGGGAGAGCGGGCCGAAGACGGTCAGCATCAGCACGGGTTACACTACAGGGACATGGAGGGAATCTCATGGAATCAGCAGCGAGGCGGCATCCCCGCCCCCGAGCTGTGGTCCAGTCTGGTGATACTCAGGCCCAAGCCCACCCTCCAGCAAATCGAGGCTGTGGTCCGAAGCAGGCACAGCTAGTGGGGGCCTGGAGGCGAGGGTCTCAGCCACTTTGGTGCAAACAGGAAGGATACGACTGGTTTTGGCTTTAATAATCAAAATGGGGAAAAAAATAACCAAGAAAGTTGTACAGTATTTTTCCTGTAAAGGTTATTATTCTACATAGAACAAAAAGAGAAGAAAAACATTAACAGTGCAGGTGGGTGCGAGGAAGCTGAGCCCCGCCTCCAGACCAGCCCTGGGATTGGGGACTTGAGTGCAATTTCTCCTAGGAATTGTTTAGCGTTTATTTTAGAGGCCTCAGTTGGAGGCTTTGTCGTCACACTAGCACTGATGGGGGCTGCGTGATTCCAACTTTTAACTTGAATTTTGTAGAGACAAGGAAAAAAAACGACTATTCTCTTGATACAAGTTTGTAGCTAATTGAACATTGAGGGTTTTTCTGTTGGTTATGCGTGTGGCTTTATGGGACTTTTTCTTTTTCCAGTTTTGTTTTATTATTTTGGTTGGGAGGCTGGTACAGCCCACCCAGATTGGTTCCTTTTCCAAAGTCCCCCTTCCTGGAGGCAATAAGGCCGTGTAGGCTGAGCACAGGACTCACCTGCAGGCACATGGCCTGCGGCCAGCAGCTGCTCCAGTCCCTGGTAGGAGCAGGCTGCCTGAGGCCAGGCTTGTGGTGTGAACCTGTGCACTCCAATCCCTGGCCAGTGTCAGGGTGGAATCCAGCAAGCAGTAGAGGGGCAAAGCTGCCACCAGGAAGCCCCCTCCCACGTATCTTGGTGGGGGGGGGGGAAAGCGTGCCCAAATGGGACAATGGTTTTCTTAATCTGTCTCTAAGTGTGTGTGTGTGTGTGTGTGTGTGTGTGTGTGCGCGCGCATGCGTGCGTGCGTGTCCCCTCTTGGCTGCCCACAGCCAGAAAGCCAGGACCACCTGAACTGGAGAGGGAGCAGGGAGGCACAGCGGTGAGATGAGAGTACCCAATCCAACAGGAAACACGTTGATTTCTAAACAGCCCCCGCCAGAGCCTCCGTGCTGAGCCGAGAGTTCGCCCAGAGTCTGACCTGCCACAGGACCCTGCCTCTGTGGAAGGAGTTTTGTAAAGGAAAAAAAAAAAAAAAAAAAACAAAAAGAAAATAAAAAAAAACAATTTTCAATGTAGCAAAATCAAACAAAAAATTAAAAAAGGAAAAAAAAAGAAAGACAAGACGCGGAGTGCGAAGTCTAGCCTTTGTAAACTTCATATTGCACACTAGGACTACAAGCCATTGCTAGCTCATTTTGAATTTTAATGTGTAATTTTTGTTTTATTTTTCTTTCTGTGAGGAAAACGATGCCTGATCCACCAATGCTCTTTTTAATGTTTTATAACTATGTATGTGTATATATATAAATATAAAAGTAATATGTATGCACATATGTGTGTATATATCTATATGTATATACATATATAGATATATAGAGATATATAGAGAGGTTTTGAGACAAAAATGCAGACCGTGAAAGCGAACTGAGCAGCGCGTGCCCTGATTACTTGAATCTGGTCTCCTCGGCACCTGGTTATTAAGAACTGAATATTTTTCCACTTGAATTTAGTGCTATTAGAAATTTAATATATGTGTTTTATTTATTTGATTTTTTTTTGCATGACTGATGCAAGGTTTGACATTTTCACTCAATAAAAACTGGAAAAAAATTCGTCACGTTATCTTTTATTTTTAAAATGATGCCCGAGTGGCTGGCCATGACTCGAATGTGTGGGGTGGTGCAAACACAGCCCGGCTCTGAGTGCCCAGGGAGGGGGGAGGGACCTGACCGCTCTGAAGCCCAGCAGGCCAGAGGTTGGGGGCTAGACTAGTTTTGCCTCTGGGTATAGAGCTAGATACTATTTGCGAGGGAGAGACTATGGGGATGGGACTCAGGCCTTGCTCAGCTGAAGAAAACAGGCTCCTCCCCTCAGCTCCACCTGAACCCCACCTGAGGCTCAGAGGCTCAGGAGCCAATCCTTAGAAAGGCCACCTGGCAGTGAAGCCTCCCCAGGCCTCACCCTCTGGCCAACCCTCTTGTGTATTCTCTGGGACTACAGGACTGCCACTTGGCAAGGCAATCCCTCAGCTCCTTCCTTCTTCCTGCAGGGACCTGCCCAGTCTGGGAACAGCACGTACCCGGATCCAATCCGGATACTGGCGAGGCTCCTGCTTGGAGCACATGGTGGCAGATTCAGAGACTAGGGTCATGGGTCTGCAGCCTTCAGACCGAAGTCTAAGCTTCTGGCCCTAGTGGCACCAGGGCTGAGGACGCCTTTGGAAGCGAAGTCAGGCTTCTGCCCGACTGGGTGAAAGTACAGGTGCCTGGCAGCTCCCACAGTTCACGTGGCCTCAGTTCACCTCACCACTTCCAACCAGGGACCCACAGGACCTGCCTCTCAGCTCTGTCATTATCTGCATCACGCCAGCCCCTTTCAGAGCTGGTCTCCAAGTGGCCAGAGCTGCCCAAGGCCTCAGGGGAAAAGACATGGAGAGCCCACCCTGGTCTTCCCTCCTGAGCACCATCATACTGCCTTGCCACACTCCTGCCACAGGGGACATCACGTCACTTTCCCAAGGGTCTCACAGAGCTGAACCTTGTAGCACACTCAAGCTTCAGCCGCTGGGGGTCTAGGGACCAGAGGGTGCGCAGACTCACCCACTGGTGCCAGGCCGGGTGCGCTTCTCACCACACAGCCTCGCCTCTGCAGGCCGGCACGGAGCGCCCTTCCCTTTCTGTTTTGCTCCTGGAACTCGGCCCACGGGCTATTTACATAAATATGTTTGTAACAGACATGAAAATAGAGACTTTTTTTGGTCTTATTAAAATGTTCAAGTTGGAACTCGCCTGTTGTTTGTGGATATCTTGATTCTGTTAAATAAAACAGTGGCTAATTTATGGGATAAAACACAAGTTCAACAAATTAAAACCATCATTGGAGCTTCACAGGCCCTGGTGGGTTGTGCTGCCTCCCGTGGGGCCTGCGGGGAGGCAGGGAGCCAAGTCCCGAGCTCAGCGGGTGATAGGCGGGTGTGTGGCGTGGCCACAGGGCTCTTTCTGGACACAGCTTGGTAGTCATCAGGGCAGGGCTCAAGGAGTGGAGTCAGTTTCTGAGGTAGACTCATGGGGCCCAAAGGAGGGGTTCACTAATCTTGACTGGCCCCCCAAAACATCCCTTCATCTTCTGCCCCTGGGCTTTCTGGGCACGGACAGACATCGGCAGATCCATACCCAGTGGATGGTGGAACCAGCTTTCTAGCCACCTTCGGGCAATGCCCAGGGAAAGGCACCAGTGTGCCCCCAGAGAATGATTTGCTGTCCCTGACGGGCCAAGGACGACACACAGCCTTGCATCTGGTACTTGAGCCCACTTAGATGGGGTTCTAGCCCTACCCCTAGAGTTGGGAGGGGAGCTAGCTGCTGTGGGTCGCACCACACCTCAGGACCCATGATATTCCCTCTGGTCTGTTGGATTAGGCACAAAATGCTGTAAACCATGTTATGTCCTGGGCCTTAATTCGCTGCGGGGTGTGATGCTTCAGCACCCAAACTGGGGCAAATTCAAGAGTTTGTAACCTCGAGGAATGAGTTAGAAACAGCTGTGTGGGCCTGCAGGGGATCTCAATGGACGCTTTCCTTCTCAGACAGGGCTGGCCAGAGGGCTCTGGCAATGGGGCCAGCGGCTAGTGCGGGCCTTGCCCCCAGCTCAGCAGGAATGCACAGTACTAAGGCAGTGTTCTCCCTCTAAGCGGTACATTCAGGCCACTGGGGACACAGGTGTCAGTCATGAGAGGAGGTCCCAGCTCTGCAGGTGGCTTTAGCCCAGAGCCAGGACACAGGGATGAGTGTTCTGCTGCCTAAGTGTTGAAATAGGAGCGGCGGGGCTGCGTCCCCAACACCCCGGCCGCTTGGCTAGCTTATGCCCGAAATAACAACACACAAACTGTATTCATTTAAAGAACTGCTTGACCCATGAACTCTAGCCCTTACAGGCTAATTCTCGCACCTGGACTAGCCCATTTCTAATGATGTGTGTAAGCACCCCAAGGTGCGCTTACCGGAAAGATTCTAGCCTAAGTCCATCGTGGGTTGCAGCTGCCTGGGAGAGCTGAGCATGGCGTCTCTGCTCCAGCAGAGCTGTCGGGTCTCTCCGGGAGCAGAGCAGAGTCTGACCTCACTTCCTCTTCCGCCCAGAATTCTATTCTGTTTACTCCTCCCATCTATGTTCCAAGCTGAGGCCAAGCAGTTGGTTTATTATAACTTAACCAATGAAATCAACAGATTGATATATGACACTCCCACATCACTTCCCCTTTTTCTGTTTAAAAAAAAAAAAAAAAAAAAGAAGGCTTTAACTTAACATCCAAAGCTCTAGAAATGACAGAGACATCTCGCTGCCTGGACAGTCACCCAAAGTTCCTCTGTACCGTTGGGGCATCCATCTTCGGCCTACAGGCCCATAGTTTCCAGCAGACATTTCCACAAAGCAGGAAATTTCAAAGGCAGTCACTATCTGCTTGTCCTGAAGAATGTCTTGCAGACTCTTTCATGAATCAGGAACCCCGAAAGATCATCTCACCTTTAGGCAAGTTCAGCAGTCCTCTCTCTGCGGGTTCTCTGTGTCCAGTTTATGCAATAGTCCAGGCAAGAGCAGTTTCTTGCCCAAATGGCTATCAAACTCCATAAGGATCCTCTTCGATGCCCATCTTCCTCTTGAAGTAGATTGGTGCTGCCAGGAGCAGAGTGTCTCATTGTCATGAAAAGTCCTAAGTTATTAAAACATGTAAAATGCCATATTCTCTAGCCTTTGAAAGATATGAAGAATGCCTATCTAAAATATATCTATGCACATCTAGAAAATCTTAACTAACATAACTACAAGCTTAACTACTATTAATGATTATTCATTAACAACCTATATACATTCAAAATTGACCTTAAATCTCTATCAATAAAGCAAAATCTATACTAATGCAAATTATTCATATCTATATCATATCCCCCTTTAAATGTAAAAGAACATTTATAAACCATATTTGGGAACATGGGCGCAGTTTTTTCTCTCCAAACTGCTTCCTGCTGAATGGGGGCGTCGTTAATTAGGTCTTTCATGGTATAACCTGTGTGCTAGTTTCATCTCAGTTGGCAGTTGAGCGAAGCAATTTTCTGAAGGTATTCACAGCAACCGTTCAGGAGGGCGTGGTCCATCATACCATATCGGAATAGAAGAAATGAACAGGGTCTCATCCTCTGTGAAAACAAAAAAAGAAACTCCTTTCCAAAGTATCATGTCCTTAGATCCAAATTTCAAAGTCAAGGCATCAAAATCTCTACGATGGATTAGTTCAGCAGCATTTATAAACAAATATCTTTTGGCAGCTGTTGCTCCTTCCTCAGCATTCAAACAATTCAAAGAGAGCATAATAGTATACAGTATCAAGATTCTCTGTGTATTTTCCATCTTTGTACGCTTTATTTTAACCTCTATTTCGTTTATTTTTACTTTTATTTTATATTCTCTGTATCTCTTTGACCTGGAATAACTCTGTAGACCAGGCTCTCCTTGAACTCTCAGAGATCTGCCTGTCTCTGCCTCCCAGGCATTGGGATTAAAGGTGTTTGCTACTACACCTTGAACTCACAGAGATCTGTTTGTCTCTGCCTTCTAGGCACTGGGATTAAAGGCGTGTGCTACCACACCTTGAAGTCACAGAGGTCAATCTCCCTCTGCCTCCCAAGCGTTGGGATTAAAGGCGTGTACTACCACACACAACTTCTCTTTTTCTTACTTTTTTTTTTACTTTAAGAATTTTAACTTTTAGTCTGCATACATTTTTAACACTGTAAATCATTTAAACATTTTCTTTGTCTTTGAATCTCTTTACTGTATATCTCTCTTTTTCTGACCACACGAGCCTTTAAATTACTGAGCAATATGAGTAGGATTAAAGCCGTGGCTTTGCCAGCTAGATCCAGTCCATTCCTTAGCTTTCCAGCCTCATGGCGGAGATACAGGCTGTAGCCATGTTTATAGCCACAATTCTATGGCGTTTCAAGGTCCCTGCCAGCCAGCGAGCTACAACAGACAACAGTCAAGTCCTCTCTCGGTAGTTGGCCCTCCTGCCTCAGTCAGAGTTTGCCCTGGCAGGACGGCCCAGAAAGCCGGCATTTTTAAACAGCACAACTTTTTTCCTGCTACGGCTGAAAACCGAAAAGCATGCGTTCAGCTTTTCACCAACACCGTTTAAGTGTTTCGTGGCAGGACCTCTTAATGAGCTGCAGGGTTTTGCAGCTGAAGCTGAGTCAGGAAGCCTCTCTTAGATGAGAGCGCTTGCTTGCCTCTAGCAAGCAGAGTAGACCCAAGAAATTGCTGCCATCAAGAAAACATGCTTTACCCTTTCCCAAGCTTTCTCAGGCTTTTTGTGGATTCAGTTAGCCACACGTTTGGGAGCCATCTGTTGAAATAGGAGCGGCGGGGCTGCGTCCCCAACACCCCGGCCGCTTGGCTAGCTTATGCCCGAAATAACAACACACAAACTGTATTCATTTAAAGAACTGCTTGGTCCATACTCTAGCCCTTATAGGCTAATTCTCGCACCTGGACTAGCCCATTTCTAATGATGTTTGTAAGCACCCCAAGGTGCGCTTACCGGGAAGATTCTAGCCTACATCCATCTTCATCGCGTGTGCCTCAGAGAGCAGAGCTATCGCGTCTACCCGGGAGAGCTGAGCATGGCGTCTGTGTCCCAGCAGAGCTGTCGGGTCTCTCTGGGAGCAGAGCAGAGTCTGACCTCACTTCCTCTTCCGCCCAGAATTCTATTCTGTTTACTCCTCCCATCTATGTTCCAAGCTGAGGCCAAGCAGTTGGTTTATTATAACTTAACCAATGAAATCAACAGATTGATATATGACACTCCCACATCACCTAAGGACAGGTCGGGCCTCTAAGAAGCAAGGCCCCGGACTACTGAGACCTCAAGAACATGAGCAATGGGTTTTTGAGCCTACTGCACGTATTGGCTTTGTGGGAGCCTAGGCAGTCTGGATGCTCACCTTACGAGACCTGGATGGAGGAGGGTGGTCCTTGGACTTCCCACAGGCAGAGAACCCTGATTGCTCTTTGGGCTGACGAGGGGGGGGGGACTTGATTGGGGGAGGGGAAGGGAAAGGGGAGGCAGAGGTGGGGAAGAGACAGAAATCTTTAATAAATTAAAAAAAAAAAAAAAAGAAGCAAGGCCCCCAGAGTGCTGGGGACCTTGCAGAGATAAGAGGGCCACCTGGGCCTTCATTTCTGACAAGAGCTACCACAACCCGGAGGCAAGCTGACAGACAGTGACTTCCAGGATGTGGCGGGCAGCTGCTTGGCCTCTGAGAGAGCATGCCACTAAAGGGAGACCCCGCTTCCCCACCAAGGAACTTTACCTAGGCCTACCTGCCTCAAAACGTCCAGCCCTTAGCTTTGCCTGAGTCTCTGGAGGCCAAATGCTGTACCCTGGAGATGATGTCAGGGTTGGGGAGACAGGCTAGCCAGCACACACATCTGAGGTACCACAGATTTAGAGTCCACAGAAACCACAGTCCGAGGGGGCTGGAGCGATGGCTGAACTGGTAAAGCACCTGTCCTGTAAGTACAAAGGCCCACGCTTGGCTCCTAGAACCCGTGTAGAAATGCTGGCATGGCGGCACATGCCATGGCGGCACATGCCGGGGAGGTAGCGACTGGCGGGTCCCCCGGGGCTCAAGGCCAGTCAAGCCCGACAGCGGCAGGCCAATGAGAGATGTCTCAAAGGCAGTGGACAGTATTCCTAAGAATGACAGCAGAGGCTGTCTCTGGCCTCCACGTGCATATCCACATGTGTGTGAACACACATAAAAACCAAAGCGCAATTGAACCAGAAGCAGTCAGAGCTCGCAGTCCAGCGGCCATAGCAAAGGAAGTGGCCCCATGCCAGCGCGCCATGCTGTCGTGAGGGGGGGGGGTTTGGACACTAGCGTGTTATGGGAATTTCCCATTTAACTTTTCAACGAGGGCAGGCTTGCTGACTGTACTGTAAGTCGAGGAGCAGCTGCATCTAAAGCCACACGCCTCCTACTCTACTTGGGTTTTCTTTATTCTTTGAGGGTCTCTCCAGAGTCTGGAACTCTTGGGCTGCTGAAGCTTCCCAGGTAGCTGGGACTGGAGGCATGAGCTACCAGATCCAACATCCCTGTTCCTTTAAAGTCTTCCCAGGCCTCACAGTAGAGCAAAGGACAGACTCCAGGCATCTCCTTATAAAGCGGCAATAAACCCACCCTCTCCTGGGTGGATGCGGACTCTGAGGCCTCCTGGGAATATGAACTATAGTTTGTTCATCTTTCAGGTAAATCCACCCGAGAGGCAGGCCCAACTCTCAAACTCGTTTCTGATGAGGAGCCGCGGGGTTTGACCCGAGATTGGATTGTGCAGGCAGGGGTGTGGAAACAGCAGGCCCCTGTGGCCGTATGTAATGTGTTCAATGGCAACAGGCATGCCACCTCATGTAGAGACCCTGAGGTATCAGCTAACATGCCTCCCTTAGCCACTTGGCCAGACAGGATGGGTCTGGATGAGAAAGACCTGTGCCATGCCAGGAGCAGGTTGAGGAGAGTAGCCAGGCTCCACCTGCCAAAAGGCCAGTGAGGCCTGGGCTTCATGCCCAGGGAGTACTCCACGTGAGTGGGACCTCCCCGGTGCCTTCTGCTCTGGTGTCCCACCGAACTGTTTAGACCAAGCGTGCTCCTGAGAGTGACTACAGATTGCCTCCTTCCCTGAGCAGGTGCAGGGCAGTGCCCAGGAGCGGCCTGGCTGAAACCCCCAAAAGCTAGTGCCTTCTCAAGCCTGGATGGGCCCAAGTGAGCAGTGGGTATGAGGGCCCCAAAGGACGATCACAGACCCTTTTCCTATCAATGGGCAAGTCGCTCAGCATGAGGACTAACAGGAAATCCTACAAACATTAAGTCACAACTCAGCTGTCCAGGCAGAAGGTCCCTCTATCCCCTCCCAAGACACGAGTTTTTCCTGAATACATATATTTTATGTACATATACTACGAGAAGCCCAACACTTTGGGGTACAAACTTAGTAGTCCCCGGGCACTCCTTTCCCCACCAGCCATGCCTGGGATGCCTGATGCAGACCCACAAGCTCCAACGATGCTCCCCCACGCCCAGCATCCTCCTCCCTGGGTGGCAACTTCCACCGTCCTTTCTATCCTGCCCAAGGTAGTTGCAATGAGTCAGCCGGCATGGGGGAGGCCAGAGTCTGAGGGGAGCTCATGCAGGGGGGTCAAGACAGCTGGGTACGGCCTCCAAGCACTGGGGTTCGTCCTCTCCCAAACGACACTTTATAAAAAGACATCGTAATTGAGTTTAATAATGTACTCCCTTCCAGAGAGGGCCTGACAGGCGCTGCTCACTTCTGCCCCATTCCAAATATTTTTACCTTATTTGGATGAAATGCATTATTTTTCTAATGAAAGGCTTTTTTCAAAGGGCCGTTTCCCCTGTCCAGCAGCCGCCTTTATTAGGCAGCCCTCACACAGTTTGGGGAGGGGCTTTTCTATCCCTGAAGTCACGCCAGACTCTGTCCTCCAAAGCTGAAGCCAGGTTTCTGTCCCTTCTCTTCTGAGCGTGAGTCTAGGCCCCCCCACCTGGTAACACCCCCAGGTGGGGAAAACACAGGGGCGAAAAGGGACAGAGGACTCTCAGAGTATTGGAGGGTGGCGGAAGCTGCCAAAGCCCCTGCTCTGACTTCATTTGTCTCAGGGTATCTGCCCTTCTAGTCTGTTTGGTTCCCTTTGGGGGGACCTCAGAAGGTACCAACAGTACAAATGCTTACTAAGCCAAAGAGGGTTGTGATCGCACAGCAACCATGTTCCCAGGGTCCAGGGTCCCATTCACTAGAGGGACATGACCCAGCCCTCTGACGGCCCAGCTCGGTCTACCCACCTGCCTCTTGACACTAGGACTCCTTGGGGTTCCTGGGAGAACAAGGTCCCCCAGCCATGCTCGAATGTGGTCCCCAGGAGTGAAGAAACATGGCTTCGTCAGGGACAAGAGAAGAATGCCTGCAGGGCGCGTTTTCCAGGGCTCTGCTTCTATCCAGGGACCAGGAGGCTGGAGATCCAGCCCAGAGGATTCATGCGGGGGGGGGGGGGGGGGGGGGGGGGGGGGGGGGGGCCAGGGGGGGGGGGGGGGGGGGGGGGGGGGTATGAAGGGGAGACCTGAGGCAGAGACAGTACTGGGAGGTAGACATCTGGGACAAAAGCAGCCCAAAGCCACACCCCTCAGCTACACTGTATGTCCTGCCCTCCTTTCCCAGGACAATGGGGAGCAGTGGCCTGCAAGGCCGCTGGAGGGACAGGTGCTTTGCTGTGTGGCTCTGCCTTCAGCAGTGGCTACTACTGGGCACGCTCCACTTCTCAGGCCCACACCCACGCGAGGCACATGATAGGCTACTCTCCATGGCTCCAGGCCTGGCCAGACCGCGATGGAAGGAGTGGAGAGTGTCCCTCGGAGGGTGCTCCTCCTGCCCCAGCTTTCTGGTCATAGCTCAGCACACTGTGAAGGTTAAAGGGAGACAGGGAGGGCTCGAGCGAGCAGGCGAGGGACTAGCAGAGCACAGACGGGCTCCTGGGGAATGTGCATCCATTTAAGGAAGGCAGCTCATCCTGCAGCAGCAGGTCTATATACAGTAACGAGTCCCTTCCTTCCTGCTCTCAGGGGAATGTCGCCCTCCACAGACACCAGCGCAAGGAAGGAGCCCCTCCAGTCCTGGGTGAGCGGCTCTGACAGGTCCCTGGGAGCCCATGTCCCTCGGGGCCCTACTCTGGTGGTCACCTGGTGGAGCTTTAACTGAGACCCACCTCAGAGACGCAGGTGCTAGCAGACGAGGTCAGAGCCAGGAGTTAAATATGGCAACTCATATTTATTACAATTATGTACAGTCATATCTTATATTCTGAAATCTATACATGATCACATAAATGAACATGTGTTTCTCGGTGGGAAGAGCAGACGTGGCTGTTGGTCAGGAAGGCCCTGCTGCCTGGCTCCACTGCAGGAGGGAGAAGCACGCCTCACCACCGAGTAGCCAAACCGTAACACAGCAAGCGAGGATGCTCTTGTGTAGTATACAGGACAACAGGGCAGGTGGGCTGGGGACAGGTGCCCAAGGGCAGCATCTGTCTGCCAGGACCTGGCTGTGGGGAGGCTGGGTCCTGGTAGGCCCACAAATGAAGGGCAGGTCCAGGACTCTGGCTTTTGGAACAGGCAAAGAAGAAACCACAGGCCAGCCAGGGCACAGTGGGAGACAGCAAGACCAAGGGGGGCATAGTTCTCCCTGCACGAAGGTGACAGGAGGCAGGAGATGCCATGCACGGTGTCAGGTAGTCAAGATCTTAGAGGACACACCTGGACAAGACACCTGTCCAGGAGGGGTTCAGCAGGGGCTTGAGCACAAGGCTCCTGAGTCCTCCGCCTGGCTGTGAAAAGCCAGAGCCACCAGGGCCAAGGCTAGGGCTGAGGCCGGGGGAGGTGTCTGGGAGGCTGGTGAACAGAAATGCAACCCCACACTGCTGCATCTGAGGACGGCCCCATCCCTGCTTGGGTTGCTGGCCACCCTCATGGAGGCAGAGCCACGACTCATGCCCACCTGCCACTGATGTCCTGGGTCGCTGGAAAGGCAGGCAAACAAGTGCCAGCCCTAGTCTCGCTCACTCTCATTGCTGGCACCCTCTGGCCGCCGCAGCTTCTCTACCTGTTCATTGATCTGCCCATCCCCGCCCCGCCGGTCCTCCCTCTGTACCCCGAGGACATCCTCCTCATCCACGTGGCTCACATCGTCGTCCTCATCCTCCTCGTCCTCCTTGTCCTCCCTCTTCTCCTCCTCACCCTGCACCTCCATCCTCACCTGGCCTTTGACATCTACCACCCCCTCACCCTCTTCCTGGGGGCCCAGCAGGTGGTATGTGGCTGTGGAGCCCTCAGGGCTGTGGCTCTCCTTCCCAGGAGAGGATGATGTGGATTCATTGCTGACTGGGGAGATGTCACTGCTGCTGTGGTGGTTCACGGCTGCGGGGCTGGAGGGTGACGGAGACTTCACTGGGATCTGCCAGGAGGGGATCTTCGGGGCTGATGGGGAGGGAGGGAACTGCCTCCTGGCAGTGGAAGAAGAAAAAAGGAAGTAGGCAGAGGTTGGTGATAGCATCACTTCAGGCTCCAGAGTCACACACTCCCTTGATCCCTGATCCCTGAAGGCTCAGTGATGGGAACAGTTCTTCCAGGGCCACAAAGCAGGGGACTTGAGGTCTCATTAGTCAAGCTGGATACCGGAAGTGCCGTGTGCTAACACTGTCCTAATGCAGCCTCACACCACCTCAGGGCAGGACCTGCCTTGGCAGCTGCTGGTCTGCCAGCTGGAGGTGCAACACACTCTGGGGCCTGCCCCACCCTATGCAACACTGTCCCTGTTCCACTCCTGTGGCTACACAGGGACAAAACAGGAAGCCAAAGGGACCAAGACTGGGAACACAAGAACCCTGGTTAGTGCGTTCATCATTTCAGCACAAGGCAGCAGTGGGGAACCCTGGCTACTGGTCAGGGCGCAGAGGCATTAAGAGCAAAAGGTAACGTTAGAACCCTCTGCTGGAAACCTGTGAGCCCAAGGAGAAGCCAGCTCTCCTTCCAGGCCCCGGACCAGCAGCCTGCCCAGAGTGACGCCCGTGCCAGGACATATCTGAAGTCAGGTCAGCGTGGTCATGGCTCAGAAACGGAGCTCTATGACAGCCTTGTTTCTGCAAAGGCTGAGGACAGCCTGCTCCTGTCCAGGGCTGTGCCACCTTCCAGCATCAGCTGCAGAGTCAGTCTCGGACCCAGAGCCCACCCGGTGGCAGCACTCATCAGCATATAAACGCACTAAGAAACTCTGTTTGTCGTTTTCTTGGCTTGAGTGTCACCCACTGCCTGCATGTGTCTCTTAGTCACACAGTCACCTCTCTAAGTTTGGAAAGCCAAAGACTTCTAAGAACAACCTGCCTGCCCTGCCTGGCTTGCCCATATCTGCTGTAGAGATCCATGTCTGTCCGTCCATCTGTCCTGTGCCACCCACCCCCACCCCCCAAAAATTGTGTTTTAGGAGGCTTCCTAAAGCCTCCTCCGCTTTGGGCTCCAGTTTGGGCTCACCACGGCACTCCTTACCCCATCCTTGCACCCCTACAAAGCCCACCTTGGGCATCATGGTCTTGTTTCTGGCCAAGCAGACATACACATGTCCAGGCCCAGCCTGCTAGGGCACACTCAGGCAGACTGACTGCTCACTCCGGCTTCCTGGACATTGCCCTTCAAGTTTTCGACCTGGGCACTCCCCAATCAGGGCTGCCCTGAGAACAATGTGCTGCTGCTACAGGGGGCACCGGGAAGCTTCGTGGGGGCAGCGCTTATTCTGCTGACTCTGATTCTGCAAGCTCTCACTCCCTGTACCCCAGGGGGTGTTGTCGAGCAAGGCTGTCTAGAGAGGTGCAATGCTCAGGAAGGAGTGGCTGCCTCCAGGTGCCCTGTATCAGTCAAGTTCCCTGCTCTGCCTCAGTGCTGTCCCTCTCGATCGGTTTTGAATGCGACGCTGTGGACACTGTCCTCCTGATGTGGGGAGGTAGGATCTTCATCTTCCAGCTCAGTGAGGGGTCCTGTCCCGCCCGTGACTGCTGGACCAGCCCACAAGTCACATCCCCACCAGGTTGACCCTGGACAAGACTGAGCCCCAAGCGTCCCCTCCTACCGATTCAGAAGAAGCCCTTTCAAGGAGTTGATTTCCGACTTGAGCTCATTGATGTTCTGGGACTCCAGGATCCAGTTGGTTGACGTGGTGGCCTGAAAGTCAGAACACAGGGAACATGGGTCATAATGGTGCCTGTTGCCAGCCTGGGTCAGGTGTCGGGGGACTTAGAAGGACCCTGGATGGGGCAGCAGCTGTAAGCCATTCTGTTTCCCACTCTATCAGTCACACCTGCCCGTGACAGCACCCTAGAAACAGTCCCCAAACCCTGTCTGGGTGTACAGTGACGCTAGGATCACCGCATGGCCGCAGGCTGGCACTACAGCGTCGTGTAAATTAACAAACAAGCCCATCCCTCCCACAGACACTGACATATTCATAGTGGCAGGTGACAGCGGAGGGGCTTTCGTAGCCATGAGAATCTTCCACTTCTGTCGAATACCTGAAACTTCCATTTAAACCACCACCCTGAAACCCAGTTCCCCCAGAAATCAGGGCTAACCAGTCAGGAGAGGCCATGGACAGCAGGAGCACAGCCGGAGAGAGACCACTGTCTGCAGTTCTGCCTTTAAGCAGGGCAAGATGGCAGCCTCACCCTACTGCAGTCTCCATGCTGCTCGGGATCTCTGCTCTGGCGATGACCTCGGGTCTCCAGGGCCTTCCCAGGGTCAACAAGGACGCCCCTAGCCAAACCCCACGCCATCCAATCTTATTTATTCTTTGGGACAAATCAAGGCTGAGTGGTGAGAAGGCCTCAACATGGCCTCCAAAGGGCAGGGGTAGGGCACCTTCCTACCACTAAACCTCAGCGAGTCATGCTTTACAGTGTGAAGAGGAAAGGCCAGGCAGCGGTTCACACGTCAAGGCTGTGGATGGCCACGTGGTCTGTGTGGGCAGGCATGAGAGGCAGGAGGCTCTCAATTCACCAGACTCTCCCCAGGCTGCTGAAGGGACACCCCTGGATATCCCATGGTTCCTGACAAGGTGGGGTACGTTAGGCTAGCCTAGACAGCCCACTGGGCACACTTTTGCGGGAAGAAACCTCTCTGCTGCTGGTCTCAGAAAGGAAGACTGGGGGAATCTAGAGGGAGCAGGGAGTGGCCAATGTCCTCACACGCATCGCCATAGGGTCCGTACACCAGACCACAAGGCCCGGGAGCCACTGTTCTGGCTTCTGCGAGCCCTTGACAGCTACAGCAGCCCATTAACAAGGGAGCGATTTCCACTCACTGGCCACAAAGGACTCAGATTTCCAAACGCACATGGTGCCAGATGCCAGGATTTAGAAATAAAACCTGACATCTGGGGCTTTTTAGCCAGTCTCTTTAAAAAACAGTTGTAGCAAACTCGCAGGCTTCAGTTTTATGTAGGTTTTTAATTACTTAAAGCTCTTCTTTTCATTTTTTACAGTACTCCAGTAGGAGTTTGGAAGGCAGATATAAAAACTTACATTACAGCTGAGAAAACATAGCTTGAATCTTTGGTTTATGGGGTAAGAGGAGTCCGCACACACTGTGGGCCTGGGTGCCAGGCCAGAGCCCCACTTCGGCGGGGAGAACAGAGAAATGCTCTGTGGGGCGGGAGCTGTGACAACTGCAGACCCTCCCAGACCCCCAAGCCAGTCAGCCCCGCCCTCTTAAAGTACAACACGTGGTCTTCATCTCGTGCTTAGGGCCTGAGAACACTTTTCCAATTTCCGGAATGGCTGCTGGCCACTGGCAGGCCACAGATCTGAATGATAACAGTCAAATGGGAGCACACGGCCTTCCTGCTTGCTTTACAGCTGCCTGGAGGGGACACACAGCCCAGCAGGGTAGCACCCAGTCACCTGAGCAGGAAGTGAGACAGACTGTGTGTAAAATGGAATGGATGTTGGGAGAGGGCTCTTGGGAACCTTCCTCACAACAAGGACCCTGGGCTCCAGCACAAGTGCAAAGATGCTCAGTTTCCTGGATCTGCAGTCCAGCTGTGCGGTCTGCTCAGCACCCCTGGCAGCAGCTCGGGCGGGATCTTCCAGAGAGTCCCATGGACCCAGCAGATGCTGCCTCTCAGATCCTTCTAGCTAAGATCGGTGCTTTGGGGATGACACTTCACACCCAAAGCTGAGGACCTGAATCCTCGGCTCTGACTAGTACCAGACACCACTCTTAAGCACAGAAGACACACAACAAAGTAGATACTGTCCCAGCTCCATCTTACAAACAGACTCAGAACACATACGCAACTTTTGCCTGTGGTCTAACAGCTGGCAAAGTGAAGAGTGAGGATTTTATCCAGACAGACTGACCCCCCAGTCTGCTGTTGAGCAGACTGCTCCAGACCTAAGCAGCGAGGCATGGAAAGCACTTCAGTCAACCCTGGTTGGCTCTAATTCCTTTCAGATCATCTGACCCCATGGATTCTAGGTCTAGGAACTGCCCACTACAAGGCTGAGCCCAGCACCTTTGGCAGAGTGGGAACTAGGAAACCGTCCATGGTGCGTTTCTCTGTTGCCTGGACTTCTCCTTGGCCAGGCTGTGACCTACAGCCTGCCGGGGCATGCCTGCCATCAAAAGTCCAGCAGCAGAGGGTGGCTTTTCATTCCTGTTGTCAGGAGGTGGCACAAAAACAGGAACATCATTGTTGACGGTTAGTGCTACACCGAGACAGTGGTGCCCCGCTTCTTTAATGGAGGACAGCGTCAGCCTGAGGTGTCACCCATGACAGAAGATGACAAGCGGAGGACACCAGGCCCTCAGAAGACAGTAGACAGGTGGAGACCTTAGAGCTAAACGGAACAGACCTGGGCCTGGGGACCCAAGGGTCCAAAGATAAGTACCTTGGCAGCGGCCAGCTCATGGGCCAGCTCCTGGACCTTCTGCTGCTGCTGTCTCAGTAGCTCTTGGACAGAGGCCAGCGTTGTCTGTACCTGAGTCACTGGAGAAGAGAGCATTACATCTGGTAGTCAGTGCCCAAGGTTCCCTCCTCGCCCACATACCTGCAAGCTGCCCGCCTCCTTGCTATGTGTAATTTATCTGTAGGCCCTGCCCCTACACCCAGATAATTTATCTGTGCCTGGGGTGATCCACCCGCACTGTGTGTAACCTCTGGTGTTTCTCCTTCATCTTCCCATTGTGTGCCTGTCCGTGGTCAACAGTACATCCGTCCAAAACCTCTCCCCTCTAATTATGCCTGGCTGTGACATGCCTGGCTCTCTAGCTCCTGCCATGCTCCAATCATTCATCTCTCCGGACTCACGGTGGCCTTGGGTGCTCTAGGGTAGCTTCAGTCCCAGGAGGACTGAGACTCAGGTCTCCGGCCATATCCAGGAATGGGAAAGTACAAGTCCCACCTGCGCTGGTTTTTCCCATTCTGTTCTGCCCCACTGAGGACTTGTCAAGGCCGCTCTACCATGTGACCTGTTGAGGCCTGTGACTACTACTATGTTCCTGCCTCCTAGGAGCAATGGCCCATGGGACAGACGAGTTAGAGGACTCCAGACATCTCTGCACAGGTGCCAGTGAGGGACTGACTCCTGCCTGGGACAGGTGACTCTTCTCCCTGCCTCAAGGTTTAGATGTACAGCTTCCACTTAGTAAACAAGTTCATAAAGGAGAAGAACCACCTCTGCCACAACAGGTCCTAGCTAATCTGGGCCATCACTGGGGCAGCAGGTATTGAGTGCCATCGGCATGGAGTCGATAACAGAGGAGGTGGCAGGGGTCCTGGGAGCCACAGTAATTACAGACTCTCTTGACCCTGCAACTGGATTCTTCGAGGGAAGGGGGAAATCACTGAAAACCCCCCTGAAAACCTCATAGAAGCAGAAATTAAAAATGAACTTTACAGCCCTTAGAAAGGCTGTCATTTTATTCCCCTTATTAATATTCTGAGGTTGGGAGCCTTTCCGTAAAAACATAATTAATTGAGGCCGCGCCGACAGTAAACAAGCAATTTCAAATTAAACCGAAATGACGGCGGCTTCATTTGCAAATGTGAACAGATTCTCAGAGCAGATAAATGAAGTCACCACAGAGTGGAGACGGAGGGAGAGGGAGGGGCCGAAAGGGGCTGCGTGAAGGGGCTTTGAGGGGTGACTTGATGGAGTCATTAATCTTTACCTGTCTGGGCCACGCTGCCACTCAGTTCGGAGAGACTCGCCGCCATCCTCTCTAGCTGCTTCCTGTCCTCTCGGCCTCCCAGGATGAGGGGCAGCAGGTACTTCTGCACGAAGGGACCAGGTGAGGAGGTGGCCACACCAGCCTCTCAAATCCCACCACCCAATTTGCCCTGATCTTCTGTGGGTCACTCCAGTCCCAACACACTCCATACTAGAAAAAAAGTGCTTGAGAAAGTTACAGGGCTGCTTACGGCCTCCTAAGAACTTCTGCGGGAACAAGGACAAAGATCAAAAGAAGGGGAGGAGGAGTCAGGGGTGTCTAGCAGAGGCAGAGCCAGGTCTCTGAGCTGTCCCTCGTCCCTTTCACTTACTTTTCATATATATATATATGTCTACGATGCTTGTAAACTCTACTTGAAAAGTTCTAAGGAGACTGTAGAGGGCTAGAGGCCAGGCCAGGCACTGGCCCCACGGTGGGTGGCTCTGGGGGAGAGCAAAGCAGCTTTCACTGTTCCTTTCTGAATCTTTAACACCTGAACTCTGTGAATGAAACAAACGGCCTCACCCATCCAGAAATAGCATTAGATCTGCGTAAACACAAGGTTACTGGAGAAGGGGGAAAATCAACAGCTTCTGGGGTGGTTATCTTCCACGGTGGGAATAAAGAGGGCACCTTGAACTCTTCTAAACATCAGAAGGGGCTTTCTTCATGGGAAGCCAAAACAGCCTAGACCCTCCCAGAACTGAAAGACAGGCAGAGGAAAAACTGCACCAGGGACACAGGAAGCCAAGGCTGCTGACTGCGGGGCCACCAGGAAGGAACACCTATGACCAGCCTCCCTATCCTTTGGGAAAGAGGGGGGCACAGCTGGAAATCTGTAGGGCGTGGAACAAGGAAGTACAGGGGTTGGAGGTAGCAGTAGCAGGTGCTGGGAGGACAGATGGGAGAGCCTGTGCTTTGCCACCAAGCAGTTTGGGATCTGGAGACCTTCTGGCCCCCACTCTAGGGAGTTGAGGTCCACATCAATCTGAGAGGACACTGTTTCAGCCAAGCACACAAGCCTGGCAAGTGGTACCCAGAGAGAACTTAGATTTTCTGTTTATTTGGGTTCCAGACAGGAAAAACAGAGAGAATGTTCTCCATTATGGGTTCTGTACTAGGGAAGAAAAGCAAGTCTCATGGGGGTTTGTGGGAGAACTCATTTCAAGAGAAACTCCGAGTGAAGCTCGCCACTTAGCATGTGCACAGAAGCCGTTTCTATTTTGCAAAGTGCTTTGCAGCCACAGTGTGAGTTATTACCCACAACCTGGCGGAACTCATCAACTCAGCCTGACGTTTCCTAAGTATAAAAGTCAAGAAATTCTCAGTCGCACAACCAGCTACCCACAATTCCTCGGGCCAGAGCCCGTGAGCAGGGAGTGCTGCCACTGCTCTGGCTAAATCTCTGTGCCTATACAAGGCAAGACAGTCCCCCACTTTTTAAAAACTTAAAGAAAAGTACCAGAAGATGCTGAAGACATTGTTGTGTCACCATTGTGACCAACACTTCAATGTTTCCTTTCTTTTTAAAGCAGGCTGGTGGCCAGAGCAACACGGAAACAGGCGGCAATCTCTGTGTCACATCTGAACCAAAGTGTCACACCTCCTGTTCTCTTGGAGGGTGGGGGGCAGGCGATGGGACAATCATGTGTTGTTCACAGGACACTCTGTGTTGGCGTCTGTCTGCAGCTGCAGCCAGCGACCTGAGAGGCTGCCCCATGCATACAAGGCAACACAGCAGCTCAGCAGCGGATGTCCCAAGCTTCTGAATTTCTGCACAGGAATTGCTATTCTGGCAACAGACACTACACTGAAGAGTTACTTTCTGCCACAACTCTGTCATTATCTATCCTATGAAGTCAAAAACTAAGTATCCAAGAATGCAAGGTTTACACACATTTCCTGGCTAAAATCTACACTGCAAGCCTGGGAATTCAATAGGGTCCTTAAAAAAAAAAAGTTGCTGGGTAGCGGTGGTGGCACACATCTTTTTTCCCCAGCACTCAGGAGGCAGAGGCAGGTAGATCTCCGTGAGTTCAAGGCCAGTCTGGTCTACACAGCTAATTCCAGGACGTCCAGGGCTAGATAGAGAAACCCTGTCTTGAAAAACAAACAAACAAACAAGTCACCAAATCATGCTGGATTAGTGGGAGACCTCAGAAGAGAACATGGCTTCTCTCCAGGGTAAGCAGGCCTGGCTGTGGGGCCATCCTGGCTCTGGGGCCATCCTGGCTGGGCATCTTGTAGACTAGCTTCTCCCAATCAAGGCGGGGCCTTTCCACTGGTATCATGGGAGATGTTTGTTCAGTGCCTTCAGCTCTGCTACGAGCATCAACTCTACGGTTGAGGGCTGGCTGACTCACAGGCTCAGGGAAAATCCCACGTTTATACAGATGCTACCACAATCCACAGAAAACAAGAAGTGGGCTCCCTGAGCTAGTTGTAAATACCAGGGTGGAATAAGGCCATCTAAGGGGCTTCCCACGAGCCAGCACCACTCCAGCACTGTCCCAAGACTGACTCCTGGGTAAAGTCTACAGATGCTGAAAGCCCTCACTCACAGCCAGAAGACGCATCAATACACCTGACCTCCTAAGCAACACGGTGCTCCCGAACTACTTCACTGTGCCCAGAATACTTGCTGCACAGGTTGGGCAAAATGTCAAAAGCAAAGCCTCTCTGTTTCTTCACTGAGTATTGTGCCCAAAGTGGGAATACTGACGTGGATAGGCACACTTTCACACCACTGTGAGGCCAGATCATCTGGTCTTGTCCTGCCTTACAGACAAACCGCTACTCTGGGACAGAGTCAGGTTCAACACATACAGCTGGGCTCCAGAGTCCAAGCTCTTAACCACAAGGTTACTATGTCTCTCAAACATACTTCTCGGCCAGGCGGTGGTGGCGCACACCTTTAACCCCAGCACTTGGGAGGCAGACAGGCAGATCTCTATGAGTTCAAGGCCAGCCTGGTCTGGAGAGTGAGTTCCAGGACAGTTAAACCTACACAGAGAAATTCTGTCTTGAAACACCCGCCCCCCCCCGCCCCCCCAAAATTTACATACTTCTCACTGGTAACAGGCGCTACTCTGAACACCCACCTGGCCTTTTAGCTCATGCTGTGGGGGTGGAGGGTGGGGGATGGGGGTGGGGGTGATCCAGCACGGGAAGCTGGAGCAGCAGTGCCTGTGTGCCTTGTGTTTCGCTTGCTGTACTGCCTAGGGCAGAGCATCCACTGAGGTCAGTGCCTCTCTAAGTCAAGGGTCAGGAAAGATGGCTGAGCGCCAAAGGGTAGCGGGGCACAACACTCTGCTGCCCTTGGGAGGCAACTTACCTTGTAGAGCTGGTGAAAGCCAAATGCAATTCCCGCCATGATGATGGCCAAGGCACCGTAATCTCGCCATCGGGAACCTCCGGGGCCTAGTCGTAGGAAAAAAAAAAAAAAAAAGGAAGAAAGCTAGGACATGTCTCCAGCATCCCTCCCTAGGAGTGGAGGAGTGGGAGTGTCTCAGTTGGCAGGCAAGTGAGACACACCGCTGTAGAAAGTAGCACGTGACCATCAGAACGTCTGTAAGGCTCTCCTCTCTTCTTCTCAGGCTCCCAGAACCATCTGCCTCACTGGAGATAGGAGTGACCTGACCCTGAGATGCTGAGGAGAGGTATCCAGTTGTGAGCTGAGCATCCAGCCTTGAGTGCGGGTCAGAGGATCTTTGGCCTGGCCTGTGAGGTCAAGGAACAAGGATCATTCTAGAGACTACACACCACACAGAGGGATAAACCAGGGCCCACAGTGACCTGGGCCTCCCTGCTCTGCTCATTCCTCAGGTTCTAAAGACACGAGTCTGCAAAGGACGAAGCAAAGCAACTTCTGAGGATGGTGAGGGACAGGACCAAAGCCTGTGTCCTAGAGGCCAGTGTGTGTGGGGTGAGGAAGACAGGTCGGGGCCATCAGAGTACCAGCCCACAGCAGTGAGGTGGCAGTGAAGGACTTGGGAGAGGAAGTGCCACAATCACAACTCTGTTCCAGGAGAACACTGGGATAGCTCTGGGGAAAGCTAGAAGTAGGGGACATTTTTGCAAGGGCCACAGAGGCGGAAATAGGCTAGATCAGAGGTCAAGGACATTTTAGAAGGAGAATTTGCCATTGTTTTGAGGAAGTGGACTGAGCATCCAGTCCTCACCTCATGCCAGGCTCCTGGCCATTTTTTTTTTTTATTGTATTCTTCCTTTCTGCAACTATGATCTGAAAACAGTAAATGGAAAATTCCAGAAAGAAACAACTCACAGGCTTTAAACTGTATACCATTCTAAGTAGAATGATGGCATCCAAGCCCTTCTGTTCTGACCGCCAGGACCCCACCGAGCTCTGCCCAGCGTATCCACACTGTATAGGGCACATGCCTACCGCACACTGATTTCCATCTGCCTCTCAGACTGATTGTCTGAGCATCTCAGCACAGTCTGGGCAACCCTTATTTCACTTAACAATGGTCTCAAAGCATAAGGGCTGAGATGCTTTGAATCTGCCTAAGAAAAGCCTAAGCATTTCCCTTAAGGGAAAAACATGAACGTCCTCAATAAGAAAAACACAATGATGGGCTGTCAGATCCTGGGGTGAGGAGGGCATGCCTTTTATTACAACATACTACCACAGTTACACTTTACTACTGTTAAACTGTAAGTGAAACTTTATCACAGCTGTGTATGTAGAGAGCGCCCAGTCTCAGGCTTCCACTGGGGTCTTGGGATGTATACTCTGTGGGCCAGGGAGATTCTACTTGCATGACACAAGTGGGCTCTCTACCATCCCATGAAGGGTTCATGAGGGGCTTGGGTCTGTAACCTGGCCTGCTTTCTCCAGGCCTCTGGGGCCCTGCCAAGAGGAAGGACAGAGACCACGGTGGGCACGCTTGGCAGTTACGGATGAAGCAAGGTACTGTGCCAAAGAACAACTGCCCAACAGGGCGCCCGACAGGCTGAGGGGAAGCTACCTTCCTCCAAAGTCAAGCCTGGGAGCAAAGAGGGACAGGAATACTGTGGGGACCCTTGGAGGGGGACTAGAACCAGCTTTGGTGCTTCAGAGAGCTCTCCTCCTCTCCCTTCCCTCTCCACCTGTGCCAGCAAGCTCACCGAGGTACCTGCCACCATCTGCTGTCTCGGGACCAAAGGAGAGGAGCGAGGTCTCGTGCAGGCTTAGTGGTGGGATAGGCATGGAGCTGGGGTTGTGGGCATGTGGCCCAGCCAGGAAGGCCAATTCCCCATGACTTCCAAGAAGGTGAGGGCACACCCTTTCTATCTGGACTACTAAACAGCATTTTCAAGAGGCAAGAGGGGATCGGAAGAATGTCTCTTTCCCTGTACTCATGAAATCCACTTGGGATTCCCCAACATGGCCCAGCTCATCTTGGCCATAAAACTGCAATTAATGTAATGGCTTCTCCCAGCCTTCAACTCCCATTTCTATTTTACAGATTCCGACAAGACTCATAGTTTAAGCATCAAGTAGAAGTCAGCGTACTGTAAAGAGGCATCCTCTGCTACAAACAGCCGCTGTCCACAGCTCCACGCTATCCTTCCAGAGAATGTTTACACACGTGTAAAGCACGAGGTGCACATCTGATTCTCCCCCTTCCTCCCACTTCTCAGCGTCTTCCCCACAGCTGTCTGCTATTCCACGGAACCTGCTTGCTGACACACAGAGCCCCTCTCTGGTCTGTCCGTAACTGCAGCACACACACTGACTTGTGTCAGCTCCCATAGAGGCTGTCAGAAAACCTGAGACTTCACAGGGACATGGGTCAGAAGGCATGGTTGTGATGCCAAGAGACAGGCCAGACTCCTTCCGTAGGGCTTTGCAAATCCAGCCACTGGCCACGTTTTCAGCTTCCGTTCAGTGCGTTCGGCAGATGTAGATTGGCAGCAGCAGAACGGTGCTTTGCTCTGCTCGCCCACCTTATTCCGTATGCATTTCCTTTGGGCCAGTGTGCGCATTCCATTTTCCTACTTCATTTCTCCCCCGCCTCACTTTTGAGAGACTTTTTTTTTATGTAGCACGGCCACTAGTCCTTTGTAACAAGAATCATAAAGACTATTTCTTTTTTTGTAGTTCTGCTTATGGTCTTAAGTGGCATGCAAATGTTTCGTGTGTGTGTGTGTGTGCACAGACGTATTTGTCAATGTGTTCTTTTTTTTTTTTTTTTTTGGTTTTTCGAGACAGGGTTTCTCTGTAGCTTTGGTGCCTGCCCCGGAACTAGCTCTTGTAGACCAGGCTGGCCTCGAACTCCCAGAGATTTGCCTGCCTCTGCCTCCCAAGTGCTGGGATTAAAGGCGTGTGCCACCACCACCCGGCGTCAATGTGTTCTTTTGTGAGGCCTGGGGTCTGTGTTATGGTTAACAAGGATGTCCCTACTCTCCGTCTGGACTACACTGTGATGCCCAATGAGGTGCTCACATCTGAAAAGGCCATCCATGAAGGTAAGGACTGCCTTGCTGGTTACAGACAACCCTGTGTGTTGCAAGTTCCCTCTAGTTCCATAGGAGGCTCCGAGGCCCCTCTTAGTTGGACCCTGAAATGCAAAATCTGAGTCTTGTGTGGGTCTTCCCATTGCTCCTTCTCTTCTAGTCAGCTCTGCTCGTTACGCCAGGTGTAAAATACAACGTCTAGTGAGGGGAAGTCCATTTTTAGGAGAAAAATGTCATAAAAGAATGACCTTGCCACACTTCGAGAGGGTCCTTGTTCCAGAGGGACATCTGTCCACACAACCCAAATCCCCAGAGAACACCTTCCCATGGTGCTGCAACCAGCAAACCACATTCACCATTAACTCTCAAACTGCCACTGGCCACTGAGTATCCTACAAGAAGACAACTGCACTACGCTGACCATTCGAGCAGACCCCCAGCCTGCTGAATCAGCTGCTTCCCCACAGGCACACCTCCCATGCTTGGACAAGCGCAGCCTCTTTCTGCTGACATCGAGACCCTGAGGCCAAGGCAGCCTCTAGAGCTTGCAATCTGGGAGCTCAGGCCCTGCACAGCTGTCCACCATGCAGGAGCTCTGCCCTCCCCAGGCCCGAGAAACACCTGTAGTTCCCTGCCAGCTCACCCTTCGCCCTCACTGCCGCGACGTTCCTGCCAGGCTCGCGTTAAGAACATTTTATTGCCCCCTGGTTTTCATTATTAATGAAAAGGGACCAGAATGATCTTTCCTAAAGTTCAGAGAGTCTATAAAGACTAGAAGCTGAAATGCCATTTTACTCGTTTTAGAGATGTGTGATACAATTCTGTCTTGGCAAAATGAAGAGAGAAAAACTCAGATGCGAAAGCTTCTTTTCCGCTGCATGGCTTCAAAGGTAAAAGTCTCCACTGAAGCAGCAGACCCTGGCGCCCACCTCCTGCCCACTCTGAGTCCAGGAGACACTCCTATCACTGCAGCGCCCAGTGTCCGAGGGCAGAAGTCAGGGCCCGCAACCTGATGGCTCCAGGTAGGAAGGAAGATGAAAAAGCTTTTTAAAAATTATTGCATATATTTATCTACCTATATGTGACTAAGGGCATGAGTGCACCCATGTGTGGTTGTGCTTTCCAGAGTCTGTTCTCTCCTTTCACCACATGGGTCCCAGGGATCAAACTCAGGTCATCAGGCTCAGTGGCAAAAGCCTGTACCACTGAGCCAGCTTGCCGGCCTGAATAAGCTATACAACTGGGGCTGGAGTTATGGCTCAGTGGTTACTAGAACTGGCTGTTCTTCCAGAGGGCACAAGTTTGGTTCCTAGCATCCACATGGCAGCTCACTACTGTCCATAACTCCAGTTCCAGGAAATCTGATGCCTCTGTAGTCCAAGGGCACTGCACACATGCACACACAACACACAATGAAAACTAATACAAATAAATCTTTTTTAAAAAAAAGCTGCACGACTACCAGGCAGCGTAGTCATACCCACAATCCTAGTATTTAGGAAGCTGAGGCAGGAGGATCACAAGCTGAAAGGCAGTCTGAGCGTCACGACACAAAAGTGGGAGCGAGAGCGCCAGAGAGCAGGATCAAGAGGGCCCTGCTCCTCTCAGACTACTGACGGCTTCAGCACCCAAAAGGTGGGGCAGAGAGCGCCTCCAATACTGTATCCCTGGGGGCTTTGTAAGCACGTGGACAGCAATGACCGCGCTATACACTGGGACTCTAAGGTATGGTAGGGAACGTGCTGTGGTGAAAAGTCTTTGAAGTCTGACACTCTGTAACCTTTACACACTGCCTCTCTGAAGCTGCCTGGAGGTCTGCTCAGAGGTTCAGGATTGGGGCAGTTGTAGGGACAGTGGTCACAGTGGCAGGGGAGCATCTCCAAGGCTCTGTAACTATTCTCCAAATACCAACAAACCCAACATTGCCAGGTTCTTTCACTATATCTCAATCAAGAGAAACCCTCTTAGTACACAGGGACAAACAGAAGCAGGCAGGAACATGCAGAGGACTGCAGGTCCAAGACAGGCAACTGAGCTGAGACGTATGGTCTCAGAAGCTCCACCAAAGGCTCAAGAGCAGCAGCAGCAGCAGCCCTGGCACTTGGCATGTGATCATCTTGCTGAGACAATGTACTTCAATGACTGCCCTTGGGAGGCTGGTGGCCCAAGCACAGGGTAGGACAGTGGCAGACATCAGCAGGACAGGTGCATGTTCCTCCTTGCTCATCAAGGCTGGAACTGTGACTCTACAGTGGTGGGCCTAGCTCCTCAAAGCTGTCTGCCAGCTCCACTCAGAACCCACCCTGAAAATTAAATGACAAGACAGGATCACTCAGTAGGGTCCTGGACAAAAGCCAGTCCACAAACCAGCACCTGCATGGTGTGGAGTCGCTGGGCCTTTTGCACAGACAGCAATTGAAGGTTCTGCAAACCAAGCTAAGCCAGGCTGGCTGCAGTGCCAGGCACACAGGCACTTGGCTGTGGATGGCCACTGTGGACAGAGAACTGAACCTAGAGGCCAGCATCTAGAAGAAGACATCGCAGCTCTGTGCACAAGTTCAGACTGTGAGCAGTCAGTTCAATTTTAGCTCTTCCACATGATGTTGACTCCTGGCAGCTTATTATATACTGGGCATATCATGTCACAAATGAAAGCAAAGAACCTTAACACTAAATTGCCAAGCAGCAGTCGCAGCCAACAAACCCCAGGCCTGGCTTCACAGGCACTTCCAAGAGATATGAACTTTTCCATATTTCTTGGGGCTGTGATGCTACTAGCAGCGTTATCTTTAGGCAGGAAGGCTAGCGAGTAGTGTGTCCACGTTCCCTCATCACAGCTGAAGAGCTACAAGCTCTGAAATCAGGTGCAGTGTAGTCCAAGATAATCAGAGGCTGAGCCCAGGAGCGGAAGACCGACTCAGGCAATACAGGGAATGGGGTCTCGACAAAAACCAGGGCTAGAGGGATAGCTCAAGGCAGAGCATTTGCCTAGCATTGATACCTTAGAAGAAAAGGAAAAAAAAAAAAAAGAGAGAGAGAGAGGAAGGGAGGGGAGGAGAGGGGAGAGGAGAAAATTGTGGTGGCTCATGCCTTAGCTCTAATCATTAAAAAGCTGAAGCTTGGCTTGAGTTTAAGGCCAGTCTAGACCTTTCATGTGCACGCACACGTACACACACACACACACACACACACACACACACACACACACACCAGCCTAATTAAAGAGAATCCAGAAGAGATCAGAAATAGACCATGTTGTTGATGACTAACTGATTTTTAACAAAGAAGCCAAGGTCATCCTGTGGGAGAAATGACAACCTGTGATAATGGCGTTGGAAGAAGTGAAAATCCACATAAAAAGGTCATGAGTTTACACTGTATGCAAAAATTAATGCTACATGGGTCACATGAGCAAAGAACAAAAACTACATAGCCATACAGCTTCAATATGAAAACAGAAAACACAGAAGTCAAGTCTTGGGACAGGGAAAGACACAAAAAGTGTGGGCCATAACGTTGTGGGATTTTTGTACACTCTGTGAAAATGTGTTGCTATGATTAGTGTAATAAAAGCTGAATGGCCAATAGCCAGGCAGGAGGTACAGGTAGGCTTTCTGGGAAGAGAAAGGAAGAGGAGGAGATAATCGAGACACCAATGAGACATGGAGGGGATCAAGACATACAGAATAAAAGAAAGGTAAAAAGTCAAGAAGCAAAATGTAGATTAATATAAATGGGATAATTTAAGCTATAAGAACTAGTGGGACAAGCCTAAGCTAAGGCCTCGCTTTCATAATTAGTAATCAGTCTCCATGTCATTATTTGGGAGCTGGCTGGTGGACAGAGAAAGACTTGTTACATCATAAAAAGCAAAACAACTGAAGAAATGGAAGTCAACAAAAGGAACCATCACAAAAAAATATGGGTCACAGACTGGGAGAACAAGAGATGCAAACAGGAGGGACTGGAATATCGACAAAGTCTAGCAACTCAACAAATCAAAGACAAGGCAGCATTTAAAAGGTTGGAAGACTGCACGAGTCTTCATAAAGGACTATGAACAACTGGGAGGAATCTGAAGGAGGGAAGGTTCAGCAGTTCAGAGCACTGGCTGTTCTTACAGAGAACCCAGATTCTGTTCCCATCACTTACACAGAGGCTCACAACTAACTGTCTGTAACTCCAGTCCCTGGGGATCTGATGCCCCTTTCTGGCCTCTACAGCACCAGGTACACATGTGGTACACAAATGTACACGCAAGCAAAACACTCATACACATAAAATAAAAAAAAATGTGACCCTTAGCATCACTTGTCAGTATATAAAATGCAAAGTTAAACCACAGTGAATCCTGCTACATAATGTTAGGACAGCTAAACTTAAAACTGAGAGAACCGAATTCCAGCAAGGAGATGTAGAACTGCAAAACAAACACACAAACCTCAAAACTCCCATTATGGAGGTCCTGAAGATGGCACAGTGGGTAGAGACACTTGCCACCAATTCTGGTGTCCTGTGTTCAGTCTTACAGTAGGAAAGAGCTGGCTTCTTCTTTGACCTCTACTCCATAGGGTTTCTCATGACACGATACTCTCTCCTGTTTCTTTCTTTTCTCTCTCTCTCTCTCTGTCACACACATTCACGGTGTGTGTGTGTGTATGTGTGTGTGTGTGTGTGTGTAATATGTAATGTGTGTATGGATCGACTTTTAAAGCATTTATGGTAATAAACTAAGCATAGAAACTACACATATGTAACCTGAACATAAATGAAGCTTGTGAAAAGACAGCCTTATTTTATTTTATTGAGCTCTACATTTTCTCTGCCCCCCTCCCTGCCTCTCTGCTCCCCTTCAACCCTCTCCCATGGTCCCCATGCTTGCAATTTATTCAGGAGATCTTGAAAGACACAGCTTTCTTCTTTTTTTTTATTAATTTTTATTGAGCTCTACATTTTTTCTCTGCTCCCCTCCCTAACTCTCCCCTCCAATCCTCTCCCATGGTCCCCATGCTCCCAATTTACTCAGATCTTGTCCTTTTCTACTTCCCATGTAGATTAGATTTATGTAAGTCTCTCTTAGGGTTCCCACTGTTGTCTAGGTTCTCTGGGACTGTGATTTGTGAGCCGTTTTTCTTTGCTTTATGCTTAAACACCACTTATGAGTGAGTACATGTGATAATTGTCTTGTCTTTCTGGGTCTGGATTACCCACTTAAGATGATGTTTTCTAGCTCCATCCATTTGCCCGCAAAATTCAAGAAGTCGTTATTTTTTCTTCTGTGTAGTATTTCATTGTGTAAATGTACCACATTTTTCTTATCCATTCTTCGGTTGAGGAGCATTTAGGTTGTTTCCAGGTTCTGGCTATGACACACAATGCTGCTATGAACATAGCTGAACACATGTCCTTGTGGCACGATTGAGCATCCTTTGGATATATACCCAAAAGTGGTATTACTGGGTTTTGAGGAAGGTTGTTTCCTAATTTTCTGAGAAATCACCATACTGACATCCAAAGGGGCTGTGCCAGCTTGCACTCCCACCAGCAATAGCAGGAGTGTTCCCTTTACCCCACAACCTCTCCAGCGTAAGTTGTCATCAGTGTTTTTGATCTTGGCCATTCTTACCAGGTGTAAGATGGAATCTCAGAGTTGTTTTGATTTGCATTTCTCTGATGACTAAGAATGTTGTACATTTCCTTAAGTGTCTTTCGTCCATTTTAGATTCCTCTGTTGAGAGTTCTCTGTTTAGGTCTGCACTCCATTTTTTTATTAACAAGGCACAGACTGGTAGTTACCAGAAACAAGGCACGGTGATAAAGGCACAAAGAAACTCTTTAGGATAATAGAATCTACATTACGCTCCTTTTGGAATTTTCTGCATTGTAATTGCAGTGATGGTTACACTAATAAAATGAGTTACAATTTATCCAATTGGATACTGAAAAACCAAGACTCTTACTACATGCATATCATACTTGAGAAAACTGATTAGAAAGAAAATAACTAAGATCCAGAAATCAGAAACTTGGTATCCAACAATTCCATGTAAACACCATCCATTCAAGCATGTGTCCACATAAGACTTGCACACCAATCTTCTCAGCAGCATTATACGTGCCAGCCAAAACAGGGCCAAAGACAGAGAAGCAGTAGAGTACTTGCCTAGCATGTACAAGGCTCCAAGTTCAACTCACAGGATGCAAAGAACAAAAAACACAAGCAGGAAGTCATATACTGCCCTTCATCTGGTGCACAAAATAAGGACTGTTAATACAATGAAGTGAAAAGGAACGCTGCAATGTGGCTGAGCCTCAAAACCATTATGCTAAGAAAAAGAAGCCAAGCACAGAAATCACCCACTCTGTAATTCCATTTACCTAAAAAGCCCAGAAGAAGTGGACTATGGTGATGGAAAGTAGACTAGTGTTGCAAGGAGAGGGCCACTTTTTCGTCCCAGCCACCTGGCTAGCTCAGTCGGTAGAGCATGAGACCCTTAATCTCAGAGTCATGGGTTTGGGCCCCACGTTGGGCACCAATTGTTGCAAGGGGAGGGCCGCTTGTTTGTCCCGGCCACCCAGTTAGCTTAGCCCCGAAATAACCACACAGAAATTGTATAATTAAATCACTACTTGGCCCATTATTCTAGCCTCTTATTGGCTAACTCTCACATCTTGGTTTAAGCCATTTCCATTAATCTGTATATCACTATGTGGCAGTGGCTTACCAGGAAAGATTCTAAGTGTCCATTACAACAGGCAGAGGATCCACGGCATCTCTCTGATTCTGCTTTCTTCTTCCCAGCATTCCGTTTAATTTTCCCCGCCTACCTAAGTTCTGTCCTATCAAGGGCCCAAAGCAGTTTCTTTATTTAACAATGAAAGCAACATAAAGACAGAAGGACTTCTTACACCAGATTAGTGGTTACCTGGGGAAAATGGTAGGAACAAGGGTTAATAGTGAATGGCTCCAAAGGGTCTTATGTGAGTATAAGAATTCTCTAAAGTGGGTCTATGGCAACGGTTGTACCCTAGCCAAGTTACTAAAAGCACTGAATTGTACACCTGAAATGGGTAAGTCTTGTGATATATAAAGTATACTCCAATAGTTCTAAAAAAAAACTGTTTGAGGGGCTGGTGAAATGGTTCAACATGGTAAAGGTGCTTGCTGCCAGGGCTGCCAAGTTCAGTTCATTCCCCAGAAACCACATGATAGAAGGACAACCAACTGCCATGGCTCTGGCTGAAAACACCAGCTGCTGCAGCCGAGGCTGCTGGTAGGAAGCTGACACAGGATAACCACTCTGGAATACAGTTTACCAGCTTCTTATAAGGTTAAACATACACTTAACATACAAACCAGCAATTCTCCTCCTAGGCATTCACCCAAGAGAGAGAAAAGCACACAGAGACTTCAACAGGAATGCTCACAAGAGTTTTATTCATAATGGCTAAAAACTGGAAACAACCCAAAGTCCATCAGCTGCTGAGTGGATAAACAATGATACATCCTTCCATACAGTGGGATGCGGCTCAGTAATAAAATGAAGCAACTTCTGACATGCACGGCAACCTGGATATATCTCAGCACTATGCAGGGCAGAGAGACTAGACTAAAGCGTACATGCCATATGATTCCACTTATACAAAACTCAGGAAACAAAGATCTAACAGGCAGTAAGAAAAAGCAGCACAGTCGTTGCCCTGGAGGCAGGATGGGGCTGGAGTGACTGGAAATGGGGCACAAGAGAACCTTTTGGGGGTACTGGAGATGTTCTTCAATGCAGTGATGTTTACCTGAAGTGCACACTCAAAACTCAGATGGTGCAATTACAATAGGTGCATTTTATTTCATGTAAACTACCCTCAATAAAGATCACACACACATACACACACCCCTGTTCAATGTTTTTTCAAGGAAGTTAGTGGTGGCTGAGAGCAAAACCCAGTAATACTAAAAGTTTTCCCTAGGCATTTGTGGCTGAAATCAAGGGAGAAATATGACCCAAGGATTCTAACACAGCCTGAAAATTCACGCCTGAAAGTGCTTGACTTATACAAAAGAATCTAACATTTAGATGTTATAAAGAGTGATAATAAAGTAGTAAGTCCTACCTTCCTAATATGCCAGCTAAACCTTTCTAAATACCACAGTACTAGCCACCGGAGCCTGCCCAGGTAACAATATCCTGTGTGTAAGCGCTCATGTCAGCTCCAACGACACCTTGCTGGGTACATGATAAGGAGGGCAGAAGCAACTTGGATAGGCATAGCCTCCAATGATTGCCCCCAATTTGTCAGCATCCATTGTAGATGGGAAGATGATGCAACCACATTCTTGTCAGCATGCGGAGGATAAGAGGATATGGAAATTCCTAGGTGTTCTTGGGAGGCAGTTGTGATCCTTTTCCTTCCTGTAGGTTGGTAGTGGCAGATGAGACATTTGGGGCTGGAGCAGGTGGGCAGGACAAGATGGATGCCAGCAAGCTGTCAAGGATGCAGATCTGGGTCCCTGAAGACAGCAGAGCCTCCACGGTGAGCTAGATGCCCTACGTTTAGGTAGCAGAAAACCTATTTTCTTAAATGTAGCCTTGACTTAGTGACATGCAAAACCAGTTCAAGCCTCGTCCTTTGGAGACTCTGAAGACGACCATTCTGGAGTTCCAAACCTTTGCTCCTGCACACTGCCAGGAAACTCGCAAGCCCATCGTTGCATGGCACAGCAGTGGCGACTCATCTCTGTCCCTCCCCACATGCCAGGCCTCCTGAAAGTGAGCCTGGCCCTTACTGTTTCTACAACCTGCCCAGAACAGCCTACATGGACTGGGCATGAAAATGGTCTGGCCAGTGGGCTGGTGACCAAATAGGCACTGTCACCAAGCATTTCTTCTCGGTTCTCACGCACATTCCCACCATAGTTGGTCCAGGCAAAAGCATTTCTAGACATGCTAAGTCAGAGCCTCAGGCCACTAGAGTTTTTAAAAAGCCTCAGGACTCAGACTAATATAAAAGACACTGAAGTGCACAGTGGTAGGGAACAAGGGTGTGAGAGCCACAGGGCGCCTCCATCAGGTCAGAATGAAGCACTGAGAAGATGCCCTGAAGGAGTGGACCGCTGACTCCAGCCTTGAGGAAAAGCAATGTGCTGCTGGACAAAGATGACAAGGAGGGCAAGAGAGACTCAGGCAGGCACACCCCCTGTGTCCAACTCTGAAACAAACAACATTAGCTCTCCCTGTCTGTTGCTGCCTATCCTCTGTCAGAGACGGATAAGATGCTTTTTTTTTTTTTTTGCCTCTTCCAGCACGCCCCAGCTTCTCAGATCACCCAGAGATCCTTAAGGTCGTCATGCAGTTTCCTGTCTTTGTGCTATTGCTCATCCTGTCAGAACACTGAACCCGTCACCCACGGGGTCAGTGAAGCTTTTGCTCTCAGGAGCACCCCTTCCCCTTTCTGCACCAGCCTCCTCCCTGGTCCTGCCTCCTAGGCACTGACATGCCGGCTTAACTGTCTTTCCCACTAGATGGGGGCAACCTCAGAGAGCGGCCAGGCTTCTGCTATGGTTCAGTTTGTTTCCCAGTGCTCTCAGGAGGTAGCGAGACCTTCAGCCACTGTGGAGTGACACAGGGCCCGAGACCCTTTCCTTCCTTTCATCTCTGGCCGTGACACCAGCAGTTTCTCTCTATGACATGCTCCCTGCCATTGTCACCCAACACCCACAGCCAGAGAGCCCAGCACCAGGGTAGCAGAAGACTGGAGCCCCACCGAAAAGAACTTCTCTCTCTCTTTCTTTGTTTGGTTTCTCTGTGCAGCCCTGGATGTCCTGGAACTTGCTCAATAGACCAGGCTGGCCTTGAACTCACAGAGATCCCCTGCCTCTCCTTTCCCCAGGCTGGGATTAAAGGTGTGAGCCTCCACCACCCACCCTTTTTCTCTTTCTGAGTTGACTCTCTCAAGTGTTAGCATGGGAAACTAACAGATCTTAATGACCTTTGTCCCAGAGGCCTAGCACAGCACCCGGGATACCAGAGTCCCTCAATGATGAGCGCCTGCTCAATGGGTTAAGAAGATGGGGTTAAGTATATGTTACTAATAGGACTGTAACAGGAGCAAACTGACAAGAATTCTCTCTCAGGACTTCTAATCAAATGATTCAAAGCTCTCTGCCAGCCCCAGGCAACTAGAGCTCAGGCTAGCCTCTCAAGGGGTCCCACTATCCATCAAAGATGAGAGCAAATGCTGGAGTCCAGTACTGCCCCACAAAATTTACACTGGCCCTGCTTATACCTCAGTGCCCCTTGGTGCTTTGTCCCTCTGGGCGGGAACAAGACAGCTCAGCACCAATCACTGAGCTCAGCATGAAGCAGGACCCAGAACCTATGCACAGGGCCTGTGGATGCACACACAGAGCTTTGAAGCAAAGTCAAACAATGAAAGCAAAGGGAGAAACAGAGTATCAGATTTCTTCTTGGATGCTGGCCTGGCTTTTCTTGAGCTCTGCCTGACCTTCTCTCAGGTCCTCAAACACTGGCTCATTCTTCTCCTAGGTGACACCGGCTCCCAGTGTCACCTCCTGCCACTCTCACAAAGCCTCCTGACTTCCTCAGCCCACAGTAATTTTTCTCTTTTCTGTAATCTTATAGAAATTTTTGTCAGTATAATTAATTTTGGCATTAACTCACAATGTCTGATATTATTCTCTTTTTCTTAAGAGCCTGTAAAATTCTGAAAGATCATGCTTTGAAGAGCTCCCATAATTCAGAGCTGAGCATCTAGTAGGTGCTCACCACCGAACTGTAGTAGGTGCTCACACACTGAAACACAGTGCCTTCTGGGTGTTCTCTTGCTGGCATTCACTAACTTTCAAGGTCAAACACACTCACCAGAAAGCAAAGATGGCATAGGAGGTACCCAGCGGCCATGGCCACTGGACCAGGTCAGGAGATAAAGGTCTGCATATGCCAGCTTCTCCAGGTGTTCTCAAGAGACCCTAACCCTGACACAAGAGCATCTGGGGCTGGGCCGAGGGAAACCCATTTTCTAGACTTGGGCTCAGAGGTGAAAAGTCCTTAAGCAGCTGAGAAATAGGAAGGAAAGGGCTGCTGTGGATCTAGGCATAGAACCCCCAGGAACACGCATGAACAGAGGCCATAAATCCCTCCCAGACGCAGACAATGCCTCGGTGATAAGCATGCAGATTGCACACCTAGTTCAGAAACTCCCCTGAGTTTGCTTGTAATTAAGGGGGTTAGAGAGGTAAAAAAAAATATATATATATAAACCCAATTAATCATTTAAATATTTAAAGTCAGATTTTTTTCCTCACTCCGGGATTAGTATATTTCATAACGCCAGCAGCCGACAGCCCTGGTTTTTACTGGGGTTCATTTTAGAGCATGTTAAACTAGTCAGATTGAGTGATGCTTCCAGCAACTAATCGCATGTCAAATAAAAGATATTTTATGTAATAAATTACCGCTACAAGTAATTCAAATGTCATTTATCAGTTTTATTATCAGTCAGGCAAAGTCTTGTTTCTCTATATTAATCAAAATCAAGCTTTTTTTTTGCCCTTTTTTTTTTTTGAGCAGTTTTGACACCTCTTGGCAAAAGTACAGCAGTGAAGAGCAGGGACCCCCAGAGCTGAAAGGAAAATGTAACGGTACGCGAAGTATGAAGCTCGATGGTGACAACTGAAAACTCCAGGATTAAAAATTATCATCCCCATTGTTTCTGTGCTGGTGTCAAAGCAGGAGGAAGCCTACCTCTAAGAGATGTGTGTTATTGCAGGAGACTAACAGACTCTAAGCCAGGAATCTTGAAGGAGACTGCAGACTCAATTGCTGCTGCTGGCCAGAAAAACTAATAGTTAACTCTTTGCGCTCCCAGAAGGCAGGCAAGCTTATGATGTTTGATGTCCACTCTGTGACCAAGCAGAACAATTTGTTCCGAGCAGGAAGTTTTCAAGTAGCAGAGAGACCTGTTTGGTATTAAGCAGTGGGAGGAAACAGCTGGAACGCAACAGATGTGCTTAGACAAGTCTGCACCCCAGCTGCCACTGCCTATCCTCAACAAATCCTATTAAATGGCTGGGCTCAGGGACACAACTCAGAAAAGTATGGACACTTACTTAGCCTTTGGTTAAAAAGTATGTTTAGGGTCCAAAGCCTATACAACAGATCGAGAGGATTTGGACTGGGAAAGAGAAATGAGTCAGTCCCCTGCTCATAAACGGCAGAAGCCTGTTCCTGGGGTCTCAAAGGCTCAGGCCAGATACAGAGGGACAAGAAACATGGGTGTATGTATTCTGGCTTCGCCACTCAGCTTTATCCAGAAAGCAAAGGTCTCTCTAAATACAACTTGTGATGCACACAGCAGCCTGGCCCCCACCTGACGGCAGGAGAGAACACCCTACTGGCTGTGTCTGCTGGAGAGAAATCACCTACCCAGCTGCAGGCAAGCCAGGAGAAAATGCTGATAAGGGAAGAAGGAAGAGGGCTTCAGTCCACGAGTTCTGGGACCAAAATGAACCTGTCACTTTAATTTTTTTTTTTCTTTTTAAGACAAGGTTTCTCTGTGTAACAGTCCTGGTTGTTCTGGAACTTGCTCTGTAGACCAGGCTGGCCTTGAACCCACAGAGATCGACGTGCCTCTGCCTCCCAAGTGCTGGGATTAAAGGTGTGCACCACCACTGCTCAGCTGAACCTGCCATTTTTAAAAAATATACCCTTTAAAATCTGGTCTTGAACTCTCTTAAATCACTTTTTGAAAAAAAGTAAAACTTCTAAAGAATGAAAATGAAGACAATTTTAGAAAAGACTTGAAAGACAATAGAGCCTCTGCTGAGTTATGGAAAATCGAGGCTGTTTCTTATGGCTTTGGAGATAACGGTAACTTTTTTAGAATTTTCCACATGACTTACAGAAGAGGTGATGTTCTTGTTTGCATGGATGCATAGCACTGTATGTTACTACAGCAACCTCCATTTAAAAAACAAACTCCCCTCTGCCAAGATCCCATGTCATCATTAAAGGACCTTTGTACTTAATCTGAAATCACCCGAGACTCTGTCACCACATGAATGCACACAGTGGAGTCAGGACAAGGGAGTGAAGGCTGACCCAAACCTATGAATATTCAGTTTAAAAATAAAATTAGGAGCAAATTACTTCCATGGGCAGAGGAGAACCCACTCACTCCCATGCCTGTGTTAGGGAACTGGCGCTCAAAACCACTGGGTAAGAAGATGGTGCAGAACTGATCACCATGGGACAACACAAAGGCTGGCTTCACTAGCCCTGAAACCTTTGTCACATACTTACAACTGGCTCTAGACAAACACAGGTGTGCCGGGTTTTCCTAGAAAAGTCAAGCTCTCCCAGTCTGCTGTGGTGGGAGCGGTGGGGCCCTGCTCTTCCCCAGTGTCCTGAGTCCCAGTCCCAGTTCAGCAGGACATGGAACAGGTGACTTACTGTATGGCTGCGGGATGAGGTGAGGGGGCTGGATAGGAGCCACTGGCGCAGCCAGGCCCAAGGATGGAGGCTCATCTGTGGCAGTGCCTGACTGCTGGAAAGCCAGGTCAATCTCGTCATCTGTCAGTCCTGGGGGGAGAAGAGCAAAGGACACTGGTGAGGACCTTGCCGGCATCCACACTGCAGCAAGCCTTCCTTTGCAGGAGGGCCTGACGGCCACGGAGTGCCTTGCATTCAAGTCTGCTGCCTGCTCGATTTCGGATTCTCGGGAACCTCTCTCAGCTGCAATTTAACCTTAAGCGACAGAATATTAGCCTCAACACTGCTTCCAAATGTGGCTCATTCAATTTCCTTAATTTATCCTTGAGTTTATTGCTGCCTTTGAAGTCGCTCCATACTGCAATTCTCCATTCTTCCCCCGAAAACAGATACCATCAACTGCAAATGTGGCTCATTTTAATCTGTAATGGTGTTAAAAAAAGAGGGGAAAAAACTAACAATAATGCATGAAAACAGACAGGGAAACAAAAAACTAATTATTGGGTGAGACGACTAATTAGTCTAGATCGTTTCCGAAGACGGGAATAATTTGCTTTATTTTATGACAAATGCAGAAATAAAAAGAAAAATCAGGACTGACTGTGATTAGTATGAATGGGATATAGAATGTAAAGAAGAAAATAAAACAAGAAAACAGATCAAAACAAGACCAGGCCCACACTTTTGGATGATTATTGCTCTACCCTATCACGGGCTGCCTGGACTGCCCTTGGCTAGTTTCTTTCCCCCCTTTCTTTAATCTTCCGACACTCTAAACTACAGTGCACACAGGGCATCAGGAAACCGCGGGCGCCATCTGCAGTGGCTACGGCATGTGTAAAGGATTTTCCTAAGAAATGGAAGGCAAGTGAAAGCCCACCAAGACCCTAGTCCCAGAAGGCTGAGCACACAGAGAGACTGACTGGGTGACTACTGGTGACAGCACCGACCAAAGGACAGAATAGCAGAAGGGAACTGTGGAGCCCACAGGTGTGCAACAAGCGTCCCACAGGCCCCACCCAGGAAACAATGCTGTGTGCAAGAGAGCCTCTGTGGCAGCTGGGAAAGCGGGTAAGAGGTCACCGCTAGTGTGACAGCTCGAGCTGGTCCAGGCTGTTCCGGGAATCCCAATATCCACTGAAGCCGCAACACAGAGCTTTTAAACCTGGGCCGAGAGCTTTTCCACATCTGGTCAGCAGCTCTCCATTAGAGGCCCACAGCATGGTATACTTGCCCCTAGGGGTGGGTGAAGTACAGGCGGTTCTGAAGATCAGCAACTTCAAAGTGTGGTGCCTCGCACACTGTGCCTGGGGGCTAATACATGGTGCGCATTAATGCTTCAGAGCGCAGCTCTGCCCTGCATCACATAGCTCTGCCCTGATCACATTGGCCTGAGTGGACTCCCACCGTCCCTCAGACTGTTCATGCCCTACCGCAAATGGTCAAGGGAGTGCCTCGACTATTCCAGCGGCCCTTGACCTTTCTCTCAGGTGCTGCAGCAGCACTTCTAGCGGGAAGCAAGCGAGCACTGCCGCTGTCAGTCTAGGGAACTGCGGGAGCATTTGCCTGGAAGGGGGTAGGTGATAACATAACAGGGCATCTCAGACCGGGCTGGACAAGGTGCCCCACTTCTTGCCTCCGTAGCTTGCCACAAATGAGTTGTCTCTGCCCCAGAACAGGGTTAGGACAGACAGACAAGCCAGGCAAAATCGGAGGACACAGTTCCGTACAGCTTATGTCTCTCAGGCTCTTTCTCCTGTCAGTCACTGCCAAGTGCTCATCCTAACTAGGAAGGGGCGCTCCTGTCCAAGTGCTGGAAGGAGAACGCTGCTGTACCAGTTCACAGGGAGAAGGGAGCAGCACCTGCGACGTCAGCACAGGCTGCTGGTCACTGGCACACCATGGAATTCTAGAGACCTGGTGGATCGTGTGCCTTGTCAGCTGCTGGCTGCAAATGAAGATAATTTTCCCAAAAGGAGCATTCAGTTGCAGTCTCATTCTCCCTTTTGGCTCCTTCAAATATAAACAAGTACGATAATGTTCAACGCTGGGGAAATATACAGCAAGTTGCAGGCTGTGCCTCAGCCTTGCGAGCTAGAGCTGGTTAAAGGAACAGGACTTAGTGTCTGTTGTTCTGTTCTGCCCTCTGGCCCTGAGCTTTCAGGAGCCTATTTTCCTAATAAAACACACCTTGCATTGCCTCTGCCACCCACCAGTGAGGCGACAGTTTAAATGCCGTCAGCACTTCCTTCCAGGTTCTTGCTCTCAGAGCCCTTATCATCTGATGCTTTAAATCTATGCTGGCTGGAATTCTCCCTACCTAGTTCTCCAGGAGAGTCAGCATTCTGATTCCATTTCAATAAATGAGTCATTTTTCTTTAGGAGGGAGGGAGGGAGGGGAGAAGAGAAAGGAGTATAACTTTAGAGTTGGAAAGTTCTCTCAGCCATAGCCCCACTCAGCAGATGAAAAGCCAGAGGCAGGGTGAGGACTGCCCAGATTAAACTTGTCCTGGAGAGCAGTGAGGCAGATGACAACCAGAGTTACAAATGCAGACTCAGAACTTCAGTCCTGAGTCTGTCCAGGTTTAAAGAAAGATTCAATTCCTTTCTCCCCTGCCACCCTGAACCCCATGGAGCTATAAAAACATGGGGTTTTAAACCCCCGCGTTAGAGCTGCACATGATACCTGGATAACATTTTAACAGCACCAGAGTGACAAACGGGCATCCATGTACTTCTCAGGGTGTCCCCAGCTCAGGCAGCACTGGCCAGTTTACAGACTCTACAGAGCCCGGTGATCCACCTGGGATGCAGCAAGGCCAAGCAGGGGGTCCCTCACTTCTCCCAGCCACTGGTTCCTGGTACAGAGATGCCCCTACCTCTGGGATGAGTTGTTGCCAGAGGGCCCATGCATAAACACTCAGACCCAGATGCCCTAGTCCCAGCTTTCCTACTCACCCACAAGATAAACAATGCAGATCTTTGATTGAGACCTTGCAGAATCCAAAAGGTTAAAAGGACTAATAAAGGAAACTGCCAATTGTGAGTGAATTATACTCTGCTAGCCCAGGCACAGGCTATATTAGAAAAGGCATCTCCGTGCGCTGTTTACCGTCACCCTGACTAATGCAGACCTTTTTTGTTGTTGTTGTTTTAAATAATCTCATGCAAATTAGACACACACACTTCCTTCCAGTTGATTGCTATCTGTGAGGAATAATCTAACCTCACAGGGACTGAGCCAAATGGTTGAACAGAGCAGAGAGCAAAGGACTTTGCCATCCTGCGAGCTAGCGGCAAGCAAGCCACCTGCACCCTCCCTGCCTTTGGAAGCGTTAGTTCATTTTGATAAAGCTCATATTTTCCTCTTTGTTGAGGAGCAGACTGCTGTTATCTGACACCACTAGGACCTGGCATTTTATCTTCCCTGCAGTAACTTTCCTTCTACCACAGGGTGATTTTTCTAGAGTTCCAGTCTGCCCCCTATTACTGGTAAAGAACCACTCCAGAGAGTCCTGTCACTCACTCTCTCACTAAAAGGGAGGAACAAGAGAACCATCCAGGAGGAAGAGGAGCAGTGACAGGAGCTGTGACCAGGGACAGAGAATGCTGCTACCTCACCTGCAAGGCCATAGTTGCCTAATCTGCAAAAAGGGAAGGTCTCGGGCACCTTTTTGTTCCCTTGTGTCCCTCCAAACTGCTTCCACTGCCGCCGGTGCAGGCGGGGCTGAGGATTTCTTTTCCAGCACTTCTCCACAGGGGCTGCTTTTAGAAGAGGGAAAAGAGGAGCAGCACCCTGTGCTCACAGAGGCAGGCTGCACTGCCATCCGAATTGACTCCTATTTTTATCTCCTACCAGATAAACAAACCTGTTCTCTTTTTCTAAAGGTTTCTATTAGAACACAAACAAAGCCCAGCACACAGGGTGAACATCATGCCCAGCCTTCATTTCCCAAGACTCAGGCCAAGCCCAGGACCCGGAAGAGCGATTTTCTGTGGGACTGGCTGCAACTCCACATTAACTCCAGCGCCTGCCGACTCTGTGGAACATGACAGACGACAGCAGTGTTCTCTGCACCGTGCAAGGGCAAACAACCAACGGGGGCTAGGGACGGGTTGAGAGTACGCAAGGCAGTGAGTCCAGCAGCACCTTCCAGTCTGTTCTGTGCTTTATGATCGCACTGCAGAGAATGAAAGGAACGTGGGAGGAGGAGTGGGGGGGGGGGTCAGACCCCAGGCCCACACCCAAGGACAGCAGTGAAGGACCCAGAATTCAGATCATCTTCCTCCATCCACAGCCCCTCCATTTCTGATTCATCTGGGACTCTGGAGACTGAGCGAGGGTCACCTCTCTCAGAACACAACTAGTTATCTGCCTGGCACATTCCAGAAGGAGATGAGGCAGGAAGACAGCTGGCTAAAGATATTCCCCAAATTAAAAGAAAAATCAACTCTCTCGGAATGGGTTCGGGGAGGGGAAAGGGAAAAAGTATTTTTATTTTATTTTATTAACATTTTGTTGGAACAGTAGAGTACAATAAGGACTCTTGGAGCCTCTAAAAGTCGTTGGATGACCTGTGGACCCCTATTTCCCAGTGCCTTGTATAAAATTGAATTTTTTAAACATAAATTACACGTAATGACGACACTGTAAAAACTAACAGTAATGGAAAGCTGTGCTGTATTTCATTAGCCTGTATTATTCCGTGCCACCTGATCCAGCCGGGCCTTGTTTATGAGTTAGTGTGCTAGCAGATGCCGATGGAAGCATTTGCTTCGACCTTGCTCTTCTCATTGGGGCATGAAATTACGACGGCAGCACCTTGATATTACAGCCATAAATACAGTAAACTGCAAATTTAAGCCAACGGCTCCTATTGTCTCTGAACATAAAGCTGATCGGTATTTATTTAAAAGGAGAACAAAAAAAATATTATATATCACCTTGTTTATGGGGCTGCCCCACCCACTCTCTTATCCCCTCCCCCAGGTCCCCAACCTGTCTAATCTGCTAGGTTAAAATATTAAGCAAATAAGCCAAATACTTTCTTCTCTGCTGATGACTATTCCCCCAAGCAACAAAAATGGTTTTTGAGGAAAAACAGTTCTAAATATCACTAGTCTGAATGAAAGTTTTTATTCAAATGAGCTGGTTCCCATCATCTTGATATTGATGTATAATTTCAAGAACAGGACCAGAGCCTTTCCCCTCCTTAAACAAGGGGAAAAGTTGCTGCTGAGCCTTGGGACTGGATGCTGCCTCAGTATCCTGAAAACTGCTCCGAAGAGCAGCTACCTCGGAAACAGCCAAACATTTGTCTCCTGCCACCCAGGGTAAGAAAGATATCTGACCACGGATGTAATTCTCATCTCAGCACAGAGCACTTGGGCCTCTCATTAAAACTTGCCCAGTTCCTTCCTTATCCCAGTGATCCATAAAGACAACACATCCTTTAAATACATCAAGTGTGGAGGAAACTAAACAAAGATGAAAGGACCTGGATACCAGCAGGCACCTCTCCCAGTGTAAATCACTGAGTAAGAAGCGGGGTGCCGACGACGAATTTCATTGCCAGCTACAGACTCAGAGCCTGGGAAGGCTTCTGCTTACAACCCAAGGAAGGGAGTCCCTGGGGAGACAGAGGAGCTGTGAACACTCAGTCGTATCCAGGTGTGGAGCTCTCAGGAGTTACCGGCCAAAACTAGACCATCAGCAGGCAAGCTCAGAAGTCTACCAACACAGCACAGAGGAGGACCATTTCAGCAGCAAACTAAATCCAAGTCGGGGCTTGAACTTCAAAGCAGACTGGGGTCTTAGGGCCTGAGCCCAGTAGTACAATGACACAGGCAAGATCAAAAGTTTCTGTACACTTTTGGCAGGTTATTCATAAGGCAGATGTACTCCCTCGTAGCCCTAAATTATAACAGCCACACTGACCGCCCTGAGCTTAGCACCTTCCACATAAGGAGGGAACTTTCTATAAAATTTATTGAGTGCCTCGGGGGAGTAGTATACCTACCGAACAAGACGGAAGTGAGCTGCCCCTCCACATTACACAAATTGAGACCTCTTGTATAAAAGACGGAGGGGTTCCAATCAGCATCTATGATGCCTATTTCCAGGTCTGTGACCTAAAGTGCCCCCACCTTCCTTCTAATTCTCTCTGGCTACACTGGAAATAAGCATGCAGAGGGTTACTTTTCATGTCTGCCACCAGGTCTGGAGGATTACAGACCACTCCCGTCAGAAGACAATCAGCCTCTAAGGCGCAGGTCTTTAGCAGCAGGCTGCAGCAGTCTCTTCACAGGCCCAGGAGATGTGCAGTTATTTATACGCCAAGGTCTGGTGAGCTTTTGTGAAAGCCTGAGAAACCCAAGGAATGAACACTTGAGCGACACTGACAATGTCAGCAACACTTAATTTGCACCATCTCAGAAGAGACTTGAGGAGGCTGTTCACGTTTGTAAAAATTAGACTATTTTATGTGTATAAGTGGTTTTTTGTTCTGTTTTGGTTTGGTTGTGGTTTTTCAAGACAGGGTTACTCTGTGTAACAATCCTAGCTATCCTGGAACTCACTCTGCAGACCAGGCTGCAGAGTGTGGTCGAACTCACAGAGATCCGCCTGCCTCTGCCTCCCGAGTGCTGGGGTTAAAGCTGTGCGAGCGGTTTAATGGCATGTGCGCATGTGCATCACATGTTTGCAGTGTCTGCAGATGTCAGAAGAGGGCGGTGGAAACCGTGAGCTGGAGCTACAGGTGGTTGAGAGCCATCATATAAGTGCTGGGAACTGAAAGCAGTCAGTGCTCTTAACCACCAAGCCATATCTCTAGTCCCTTGCCTGCCTTTTTAAATTTACTTTTTATCTTATGTATGTAAGAATTTTGCCTGCAAGTATGTCTGTACCATGTGCACACAGTGTCCACGGAGGCCAGAAAAAGGCACTGGATCCCCAAGAATGGAGTCTCACACGGCCTGACGCGGAGGCAGCTCCGCCATGGAGTTGCTGACCTCCGTCCCCAAAGAAAAGCCTCCTCGTGGCACTTGAGCACAGTAGGGCTCACTTTTCAGTTACGGGCTGAGTGTCACAATGTTCCTTCAGGATTTTCTTTTACATCCTGAATCTTAAATTCATAACTGGAAGAAAGGTTTATTGTTTGATATTCAACTTCCCCAAATTTAAAACGCCCAAGCATTTTAAAAAGATCTCAACATTAAGCTGTACAAACACATTAAAACACTTTGTATCCTAATAGGTCAATATATAAATGACTTTGTCACCAACTATGTGTGTAGCTCAAATGCATGTGGTATTGCATTCTCCTTCTCTGAGGAGCAGACTACTGCTAGACAGGCTGGAACCTGGCCCAGGCTCCTCTCCTTAACTCTACAGTCAATGGGGAGAATAGCCCAACTCTTGCTCAAGTACAAAGTACCAACTTCAGTCTACCATTCAAATGCACTGGCATAGTTATTAACTCTGATTACTTTTAAGTTAAAAAACTTTTTTACACAATGTTGGTTGTTGTCTGAGGGTAGAGTGGAGGAACAAACTGAGAAACTACTGAAAGACAATTGGTATGCTGCCTCAATAATATTCTAAAATGTTCATACACTCATAGACTCAATGATTTTATAATAATAAGATATAATAATAGTGCAAAACACTATAGACTAAGATGGCTTATCATTACTTTTTTCCCTAGAACTGGGGATTGAACTCAGGGCCTCACACATACTAGGTAAGCTACATCCCCAGCCTTCATGTTACCAATAGATAGATAGATGGATGGATGGATGGACGGACAGATAGATAAAAGCAAGGGCTAGGCATGGTAGTCCATGCCTGCCATCACAGCACCTCACAGGTGTAAGGAGAAGAACCAGACTTCATGGTCCTCCATGGCTTCAGGTGAATTTGAGACTCTACACCTCAGAAAACAATACAAAAGTAAACAAAGAAACTTAATGATTGGGTGACATGTGCTACATTTCAATAACTGAGTATTATTCAAATGTTTATATTCATCTGAGAATTTCTCATAACATTTTTAAACATGAAGACATAAAGAGCTGAGGTATATTTACAGCGAATGTCATCTTTAAAAAGAACAAGGGGAAGTCAGAGCATCGCCATGTGAGAGGGAAGCACAGCTCGATGGAGCAGCACTTGTCCAGCACACACCAGACCCCAGGCTCAATCCCTAACACTCCACAAAAGGCAGGGCTGTGGGAAGGAGGAAGAGAAGGAAGAGGAGAGAAAGAATTTCAAAAATCACACAGCAGCACTATAAATGGTGAAGGAAGGCCCTGTCACTCTATCTGATGAGAACCCTGCCTGAGAGTAGGCAAAAGGGGCAGAGGCTTGAATCTACTGGCCCCTCATGACATCATTCCCCTCTGCCTCACAGTCTGAGGTCCTTGGTGCAGGTTGTCTCTCCCACTTCCCACAAATGCTACCTGGTAAGAGACATAGCTTCATGGAATTTACTTAGTGATAATTTACCCATCTTCTACATAAGACCCTTCTAAGAAACTTTTTTATAATTGTTTGTAACTCTCATGGTACAAAATTCTAACAATACATATACCACCTGGTTGCTCTGTTACACCAGTCAGAAGAAATCACAGGCACTAGCTTCTATGTAAAAGCATGTGTGTATATACATGATTTATACATATATATGATGTGTATATTTACATATACGATAGAATGCTATACACAATTTTGTATCTTGCTATTTTAATTAAAATTAATTAATGTGGAGTTGGAGAGATGGCTCAGCAGTTAAGAGTCTATACTGCTCTTGCAGAGGACCCGAGTTCAGTTGGTACCTCGCACTTCCATGGGCATATGCACACACATACATTCATCTGCATATAAGCAATGATATACTCACAGATACACATAATGTGAAATAATAAATTTTAAATCAAATTAATATGTCCTCAGAGAACATTCGGTATGGGCACATCTACAGAGCATCACCATTCTGCTCAATGAAGTCTGCTGTGTGGAAGGTCTACATCTCCTACTGAGCATCTCCTCCTACAATGAAGACCACATGACAAGACCTTGTATACAGTTTGCACATGTATGGTATCACCTCAGGAACCCCAAGTTGATTCTAATCTGCTTTCCTCTGATGGCTAATAAGTTGGACACCTTAGGGTCCCACTATCTAGACCAGGCTGGCCTCAAACTCACAGAGATCTCTCTGCCTCTGTCTCCCAAGTGCTGGGATTAAAGGTGTGCACCACCAGTGCTATTGTCCTTTTTTGTTTGTTTGTTTTTCAAGACAGGGTTTCTCTGTACAACCATCCTGGCTGTCCGGGAACTCACTCTGTAGATCAGGATGGCCTTGAACTCACAGAAATCAGTCTGCTTGTGCCACCACCTCCCAAATGCTATTGTTTATTCTTAATATGGCTGCTAGATTGAGACTATTAAGGCATCAGTCCTCTGCCTAGAAATGATGATTTCCAGTGTATTCAAAGTTAAGTACACAAACTTCTCAGGAAAACAGTACCTCCTACACCACTGCATGGACTGTTGGTACAGTGACCATGCCTCCCACTACTGCCCACCCTCCCCACACAACACGCTCCACTCTGTTCCTGGAATTTGATAGATATGATTTTTCTCAAGCACAAGTCCTTCCCTTTTCATAGAATTCCTTCTCTATAAAAATTTGTGAGGTTTGCTTCCTCATTTTTCAAGTGTTTCTCAAAATGTCACGTTACGGGGCCTTTCCTGAGAAGTCTGCCGCCTTACTAGCTTCACACCTCATGGGCTCTTCCCTGGTCCCCACCGGGTCCTGTAGCAGGCTTCCTCTGGACCACCAACCAGCTCTCAAATCATGACACAGAGACTTACTATTAGTTATGAGCTTAGTCTTTGCTTATGCTTGTCCCACCAGCTCTCATAATTTAATTTAATCTGCTTCTCTTCATCTATGTTTTTCTTTCATTCTGTACGTCCTTCTCTGTGTCTAGCTGGCTGTCCCTGGGTATCTCTTCACTTTCTCCTTGTGCTCCCTTCTGGTTCTCTTTTCTTCTTCCAAGCCTAGATTCCTCCTACTTAGTCTCTCTGCTCACCAGCTCCGCCTATCCCTCTACTGCCTAGCTACTGGCTGTTCAGCTTTTTATTAGACCAATCAGGTGCCTTAGGCAGGCAAGGTGAAACAGCAACACATCAATTACACAACAATTAAACAAATGTAACACGCCTTTTCATAGTTCAAGTAATATCCCATAACAATCTATCTCCCCTTCCTCCTTGCTACTGGAATGTGAGCTCGGCAGAGGCAAGGACTTGGGGCTACTTGACGCACTATGATCTTCCCTTCTACACCAATTCTGTGCAGCAGTTCAAATGTCTTGCCTGCTTGTCAAGACAGGAGGTATGGATCAGCAGTAGAGCACATTCCTTGTTTACACAAGGTTCTGCACCTCAGCACTACATACATACATACATGCATGCATGCATACATACATACATACATACATACATACATACATACATGAATAATAAAGACAAAGGAGCAATGACCAGAACTATGGTTGACTCAAAATCAGAAACCATGAAGCCAGCTAGAAATTAAATAGTGTCCTCAGAATGGTGAAAGAAGGCTGGTAAGGTGTTCAGTGGGCAAAGGTGCTGCCACCAAGCTCTATGACATGAGTTTGATCTCAGCAATCAACATGGTGGAAGAAGAGAACTGATTTTCACAAGTTGTCCTTTGGTTTCCACACTCAGATATACAAAATAAACGTAATAAACATATGTGTGTCCTGCTAATGTTTAGTCACACTTCCTGGGTTCATAAGGTTTTGGTTTTAATCATAATTGAGGATTTCTTTGCCATTAACTTTTGAAAAACATTTTTTTTTCTTCTGTCTCACTCTTTTCTCCTTTTGGGGCCAGAAATTACCCCAATAGTCAGTGTGACTTTAGGCATTGTCCAGGTCTACATTCCCAGTCTTTTTTCCTCTGTGTACTTTGGTTTGTATGCTTTCTACTGGTCTGTCTTCAAGATCACGGATCCTTTTTTCTGTTATATCCAAACTGCTGGCAAACTCACGCAATCAATTTTCCTTTTTTTTTTTTTTTTTTTTTGGTTTTTC
>NW_026067961.1:6115317-6139551 GCF_014885135.2 Alexandromys fortis | reverse complement strand
CAAGCCCCAGAGGTGAGACAGGAGAAGGGGGCAAGAGAAATCACACCCAGTCTAGAGACAGGAGCTTGAATATGCTGTAGTCGAGGTCTTGAGCTTCGGGGAAGGGCCTAGACTTTTGACAGTCTTTCTGAGAGAACAGGAAAGGGAAGAGCTGGAAACTCCAGTATAACATAAGTTTCTGTGTTATGATTTGGGGACTTTTTTTATTGATTTTTATTGAGCTCTACATTTTTCTCTGCTCCCCTCCCTGCCTTTCTCCTCCCCCTTCAACCCTTCCCCATGGTCCCCATACTCCCAGTTTACTCAGGAGATCTTGTCTTTTTCTACTTCCCATGTAGATTAGGTCTATGTAAGTCTCTCTTAGTGTCCTCATTGTTGTCTAAGTTCTTTGGGATTGTAGTTTGCAGGCTGGTTTTCTTTGCTTTATGTTTAAAAACCACCTATGAGTGAGTACATGTGATAATTGTCTTTCTGTGTCTGGGTTACCTCACTCAAAATAATGTTTTCTAGCTCCATCCATTTTCCTGCAAAATTCAAACTGTCTTTTTTTTCTGCTGTGTAGTACTCCATTGTGTAAATGTACCACATTCTCCTTATCCATTCTTCGGTCGAGGGGCATTTAGGTTGTTCCCATGTTCTGGCTATGACAAACAAAGCTGCTATGAACATAGCTGGAGGCGCCACATTTGAAGAGTCTGTTGGTGCCCCATCTTTTTTGAAGGAGGCCTCACCTCAGGGCTGCTGCCAGAAACCGGTATTTCAGTCTGTGTTATGAGAAGTCCGTCCCATCCTTTCTGCCTCTTCCTTTCCATTAAGCACTGTAAACGTCATAGTCAGCGGGTCTCTCTGAGGGATTTGAGGCCGTCATCTAGACTCTAAGCTTTCTCCTAACAGCAGGGGCTGCTTGGGAAAGTAAACAAGTCAGAGGACAGGCATGCCCTCTTGAGCATCAGGGCCCAGTGTGCTGTACGGAAGGAGAGCCTCGGTGAGCTGAGCAAGGAACTCAGCAGGATTTTATCTGGCCTCTGTGTGATCCTCCTAAGTTTGTCAAAATTGACCACTTTTTGGGAGACCTTGTGTAGGCTGGCCATGAGGTAAAAACTCTTTTATTAGTCGGGCGGTGGTGGCACACGCCTTTAATCCCAGCACTTGGGAGGCAGAGGCAGGCGGATCTCTGTGAGTTCGAGACCAGCCTGGTCTACAAGAGCTAGTTCCAGGACAGGCTCCAAAACCAGAGAAACCCTGTCTTGAAAAACCAAAAACAAACAAACAAACAAACAAACAAACAAACAAACAAAAAAAACAAAACCATAAAAGCTAAAATAAAACATGGGAATATTTATCACCAGTTCCATGTTCACAGATAAAATACTTAATCATCTTAGTTTTTTCTCAATTACAAGAATATTTAAAAAAACAAAAGTAAAAAAACCCTCAACTCAAATGAAAGCTTTGCTTTTTTTAAAAAATTGATTTTATTGAACTCCACATTTTTCTCTGTTCCCCTCCCTTCGTCTCCCCTCCCCTCTCCTTCAACCCTCTCCCAAGGTCCCCATCTCCCAATTTACTCAGGAGATCTTGCCTTTTTCTACTTCTCATGTAGATTAGATCCATGTATGTTTCTCTTAGGGTCCTCATTGTTGTCTAGGTTCTTTAGAATTGTGATTTGTGGGCTGGTTTTCTTTGCTTCATGTCTAAAAGCCACTTATGCGTGAGTACATATGATATTTGTCTTTCTGGGTCTGAGTTACCTCACTCAGTATGATGTATTTTAGATCCATCCATTTGCCTGCAAGGGAGCTTTGCTCTTTGTCTAATATATGATCAGGTCTTTAGTAAATGCTAGCTATTACTATAATTATTATGATTGTTTAATAACTATAGAGAAGGAAGTTCCTTAACATAAAAGGAGTATCAGAAAATTGATTAATAGGATTGTGCAAAATAATCTACTTTATTTATTAATGCAAAAAGCAAGGAATAAGGGATAAATGTTTACAAACATGACAAAGGATATCCTTAATATAGAAAGGGCATTTAAAAACCAAGAAGCAAGGTCAAAGAGAAGGCTCAGTGTGTAAAGGTGTTTGTTATCAAGCCTGATGACCTGAGTTTGATCCCTGGGATTAAAAGGCAGGAGAACCAACACTCACAAGTTATCCTTTGACCTGAACATACACAGCCATATTGTCCTGGTTAGTTTTGCCGTGAACTTGACCACTTGGGAAGTGGTTAAGTGAATAACTGTCTGGATTGAACTGACTTGTGGGCATGCCTGTGAAGAAGCATTTCAATTGCTAATTGATAAAGGGGGCTCAGCCCACTGAGACAGGTGGGCTTGGGCTGTGTAAGAAAGGTAGCTGAGGGCTCGCTGGTGTGCTTGCGGCGGTGGTGGCGGCGGCGCGTGGCAGGTCCGGCGGGTGGGAGGCAGCGGCGGTGGCCCGAACCCGGCCCAGCCTCGTCCGCCCTCGGCCCGCCCGGCCTGACCCCGGCCCCGGCCTGACCCGAAGTGCCGCGGCCTCGCTCTGGCCCGGCCCGGTCGGGAGCCTCCGAAGGGAGCGGCTCCGCCTGCCGAGAGCGCAGGCCCGGCCATGACCGACTTTAAATTGGGCATTCGGCCGGGAAGACCAAATACACACTGATAGATGAGCAAGACATACCACTGGTGGAGAGCTACTCCTTTGAGGCTCGAATGGAAGTAGAAGCCGAAGGAAATGGTGCTAAGATATTTGCATATGCCTTCGACAAAAACCGAGGAAGGGGCTCAGGCAGGTTTCTGCATGAGCTACTGTGGGAACGACACAGGGGAGGTGTGGCTCCCGGGTTTCAGGTGGTACATCTCAAGGCTGTGACTGTGGACAATCGTCTGGACAACCTGCAGTTAGTACCGTGGGGCTGGCGACCCAAAGCTGAAGAGACCTCCAGCAAACAAAGGGAGCAAAGCTTATACTGGCTTGCTACCCAGCAGCTTCCCACAAACCCTATAGAAAAACAGTTCCCTGTCCTGAATGTGACCCGGTACTATAATGCCAATGGAGATGTGGTGGAAGAGGAAGAGAATTCCTGTACCTACTATGAGTGTCACTATCCTCCTTGTACAGTGATTGAGAAGCAGCTTCGGGAGTTCAATATCTGTGGGCGTTGCCAGGTGGCTCGATATTGTGGCTCTCAGTGCCAGCAGAAGGACTGGCCTGCCCACAAGAAGCACTGCCGGGAGAGGAAGCGTCCGTTTCAGCATGAGCTTGAGCCAGAGCGATGACGGGCTCTAGTGCTGCCACTGCTGCAGGTTCAAGGTTTCCAGTTCGTAATGAGCACAGTGGAAGATAGACTGGCAGTTGAACCTGGAGGTGCCAAAGAAGCCAGCAATGGATCCAGAGCAGCTGCCATAAGACCTCACAGCGACATGAAGCCTGTGGGGACAGTGCCCCTCCAGTGTTCACCCCCAGCAGAGACAATGGGAGGCTCCCTAGGACCTTTCTCATTATTTATATGTTAATATGTTTGTAAACTCATGTACAGTTTTTTTTGGGGGGGGGAGTGAGGGGAGGGTTAGAAACTTCAAATAGAATCATTTGTTGTATTCCTCAAAAAAAAAAAAAAAAAAAAGGTAGCTGAGGAAGCCAAGGGGAAGTAAGCCAGTAACTGCCTTCCTCTAGGGTCTCGCTGCCCTGACTTCCCTTGATGATAATACTGTAACCTGTGAAATTCTGTAGTAAACTCTTTCCTCCTCAGGTAATCTTATGTGTGGGTGTTTTGCGTGCATGTGTGTATGTACACCATGTGTGTCCCTGTGGAAACTGGAGAGGGTGTCTGACTCCTTGGAACTAGAGTTAACAGGAGTTGAGAGCTACCACCTGGGTGTTGGGAACTGAACCCTGGTCCTCTGGAAGTGCAGCTAGTGTCCTTAACAGCTGAGCCATTTCTCCAGCCCTTCATCAGTGTTTTATCACTGCAACAAAAAGCAAACCAGGAAACACACACTCATGCACACACGCACGTACTCACACATGCACAAATCAGTAAACAAGGGCTAGAGAGATGGCTCAACGGTTAAGAGCAAGGGCTATTCTTACAGAGTCCTGGGTTCAATTCCCAGCACCCATAGAGAAGCTCACAATTGTCTGTAACTCCAATTCCAAAAGCTCCAACACCCTCACGCAGACACATATGCAGGCAAAATACCAATGTTAATAAAAATAAATCATATTAAAAATCAGTAAGTAAGGCATCATCTCAGTAGAAAACGGGTGGGGTGAGCAAACATTTCTAAGATACAAGCATTACTACTGGGTGAGCAGGGAAGTGCGGGCAGGGTGACAGAAATCAGGAAGTAAGAAAGGACCCTGGGATTAGGAGTTCAAGGACAGCTTTAGCTACACAGTCAGTTTGAGGCCAGCCTGGGGAACCTGAGACCCCCTTACTCAAATAAACAAGTTTAACTGTAGTACTGAATACATGCAAAAGAAAGCAATCTGAGAAAGCTTGCTTTTGGGTGGCCGCTGGCAGCAGTAAATTGAGATGGACTCTCACTCCCTGAGAGGGAACGGGTAAGCCCTATTTGGGAAACTATGGCTGTGTGTGTGGAGTTTTGAGCCTGTGAGTCAATACTTCCTCATTTCAGGAATCTATTCTGAGGACTATCTCAGGCAGCGCTACTCACCATTCTTCTCTAATCCTCTTAATAAAAAAACAAGGATGAAAATAAATTAAGAACTCATCCCAAGAAGCCAGGAGAAAAACATTAGAAAAATCCCTACAAGGTAAACGAAAGGAGCTGTGTTTTACATTTTATGAGGGTCCAGAGTTTTCTCCCAGGGTTTCTGGCTCTAAGTTCTTGTTTTACTGCCTCATGGAGAAGAAGAGGATAATATGATTTCTGCCTCTTGGTGGACAAATGACTTAATTTTTTATAAGTGAAGCAACAGTGCTGAACAACTGAATAGTCTGGTCTCTGTGTACCAAATTCTGTTATGAATACAAAAACAAGTTTGTTTGTTACTATCTAATTATTTCCCTGTTTTGCCTGTTGGTTTATTAAACCCTGCAGTTTGTTAACATCACCAACCGTGTGGTTTTACACTCCTTTCCTTTCAAACAGTTACTGCCTTATACACTGTAAAGCATGCACTTTCGGGATTATTAGCTCATAGGTAGGCTAAACTTCCTAACAGAATAAGCTGACTTTTCACTCTTAAAATTCTTTAACGAGTGTGTGTGACTGTATGTGGGTGTGTGCATGTGCGTGCAGTGCCTGAAGAGGCCAGAAGTGTGAGATCACCTGGAACTGGTTGTCAGCCACCTGAGATGGATGCTAGGAACCAAATTTGGGTCCTCTGGAGGAGCAGTACACGTTCACAACCATTGAGCCATCTCTCCATCCCCAACTTTTCACTCTCTAAAGTATTTGTTCCTAGGATGTCTAGCCCACCTTCATTAGTGAGACATCTCTCCCCCTGTTGATTTAGTTTGCATTACTGCTCACTATTGCCTCTTCTTGTTTCAATTTTCCCACACTTTAAGTATGTTTCATACATTTGAATGCTTAGTCTCTAGGAAGTAGCACCATTTGAAAGGATTAAAAGGATAAGGAGGTATGGCCTTGTGGAGGAAGTGTGTCACTGGGGGTGGGCTTTGAGGTTTCAAAAGCCCGGAGTGTGTGTGTCTGTGTGTGTGTGTGTGTGTGTGTATGTCTCTCTCTCTCTCTCTCTCTCTCTCTCTCTCTCTCTCTCTCTCTCTCTCTCTCTCTGCTTACAGATCAGGATATAGCTCTAAGCTACTACCCTAGCAGCTGCAAGCAGTCTGCCTTGTTCCCCACGTGATGATAATGGACTAAGCCTCTGAAATTGTAAACAAGTCCCAATTAAATGCTTTCTTTCATAAGAGTTGCCTTGCTCATGGTGTCTCTTCACAGCAATAGAACAGTAACTAAGACACATTCAGATAATAAAAGAAAGGGTGTAATGGCACATACCTTTAACCCCAGCACTGGGGAGGCAGAGGCAGGCAGATCTCTGTGAGATCAAGGCCATCTTTATCTACACAGTGAGTTCCAGGACAGTCAGAGCTACACTGTAAGACTTTGCCTCAAAGAAGCCAAATAAATGAATGTATAAGCAAGCAAGCAAAAATAAAGGATGCATTCATGAAATGAGAACAATGCTGGAACAAAAGGACATTTGAAAAAAAGAGCAGAAATATTTTCAGGAGAAATTTTGGAAGATGAAGTTATTGTAAGATAAACTGTTGGAGCCTGGCAGTGGTGGTGTACTCCTTTAATACCAGTACTTGGAAGGCAAAGGCAGGTAGATTTCTGTGAGTTCAAGGCCAGCCCGGTATAGAGAAAGAGTTTCAGGATAGCCAGGACTACACAGAGAAACCCTGTCTTGTCAGGAGCCATTTCCCTCCTAAAAATCATTACAGGAACCATCACCCTAGGGAGTCTGCAGAGAACCCCACACCCATAATTATGTTCTATTGAGAAAACCTGCCCCTCACCCAATTAACTGTTAATCTGTTAGAGGAACCCGACTCACATTCCAGCTATCCAGGGAACTAGGTGTGGCAACTTGTGACTTCTGGCCTACCCGTCCGAATGTAACCTGGCTTACGTGACCGGAACCACGCGCATCCCGTGCCCTGCCCACCAAGTCCTCATGCAGGGCCTATATAAGCAGCAACCATGACCCTAATAAACGGAGGCTTTGACAAATCTGCTTGGCCTCCTTCTTCTGTCTTAGCTCATTCCCTTCCAGGTAGTGCCCCTCCGTGACCCTGGAATAACTGATTGCAGGGTGGGTTACAAACCCCTAGACTGAGTAACCCACCCCAACGCAATCGACACTGTCTCAAAAAAAAAAAAAAAACCCCACAAACAAAAAAGATAATCTGTTAGGAGAAATATATAAAGTAGAACTGAAAAAGAAAAGTAGAACTGAAAAGAAAAATTTAAAAAACTTGTTGAGGATAACCCAAGACATTTCTCATCCATCTAACAGAGGGAGTTCAAGGAAAACAGAACACAGAACATAACAGAGAGAACACTACCATAGAAATCATTTAAGGCCATATCACAAAACCAGGGTGATACCTCTCCTAATAAAAGGCTTAAGGAGAGCCCAGCACTATAAACACAAAGAATAACAAACAAAAGCCCTGATGCACATTGTTGAGAAGTCACAGGACACAGCCTAGAGAAATAAGGGTTTTGGGAGAAAAAAAATAGTTCACATAGGAAGGGACCTGAGTCAAAGTGGCCTTGGACATCCCAACAGCAGGCAGCAGAACCAGCTGCTGAGAAAATGGTTTGTCCCTTCAAATTTCTTGAAAGAAAGAGAGAAAGAAAGAGAAAATCCCCAATCTAGAACTTTAAACACAGGCAAGCAAAGATGGAAATGAAAGTCGACTCATTTTCTTGGTTTGCCTCCCATACACACCTTCTCAGGAAGCTACTGAGGCGTCCATTCCATCAACCCAAAGATGAGAACCAAAAAGAAGCCAGGAAACAGGGAATGGAGCTCGGGGAGCTAAGGGCACCCGCAGATGAAGAGAACAGAGGCGTTGCAATGCACAGCTCTAGAAAGCAAACAGACTGCAGCAGATGCGCAGGGCTCTCAGACTAGCACCAAGAAATCAGTGAGCTCTCTGACATCTTTACGGTGTCAAGGCAGCAAGCATGAGGACTGAGTGGTGATGATAAGCAGTCTCAGCTCCCAATCAGAGCCCGTTATTACCACTATGTGGTATACAAGGAAAACGCTTATTGTAGGTAGTATTCCTAAACTTACTAAACTACGAATACTGCCCTATTTTTTTTAATGCTTAGTATTTGGAATTCACACTGCAAGCAGCGTTCAGTATTTAAAGCCTCTCGTTCTGATAAACTAGAACTCCACGCCCCACTCTACTGTTTCCAAACAGTCTCAAAACAATGATGGCTGAGAGCACAAACACAAAAGACAGCCAGACTTAGAGATAGTTCTGCTAACTGCACAACAACAGCACATAGATCTAGGACATTAAAAACCACGATTGACTAGAATCCATGCTAATAATACAACGATGATTCACTACTGCCTATTATAATATTTTATTATATTAAGAGATTAAAAGACAACAATGATATGATTATTTCCGCAAGTGAAGGACATTTGATATAATTCGATATCCACTCTTAATGAAAACTCTTAATAAAATGAACAACAATGAATACTTCCTTGATGGGACCCAGCGAGAGCAGATGGGCTAGTGTCACTCAGAACTTGGCGTGATGTTTTATGAAAAGATGTAGAAGCGGACCGTCTGAAAACAAGAGCAGGACAAGTGTTCTCAGGCCCATCTGCCTTATTCGTGTGGAGCTGCTCTGGGGGCCGAGAGACCCAGACAAGAGGAGAACACGAACAATGCAAAGGGCAAAGCACTGTCTCCTGAGTGCCCAGAGCCAGGCATGGGCTGAGCAGCCAGCAGCACGTTAGCAGTGCTGAGGCACAAACTCGGTCCACAGAAGTTAAGGAAACAAAGAATAAACATATCTGTGGGATGTTCATAAAGACAGGGATGGAAACTAAAAAAGTCAAGTGGGAATAACTGGCTCTTTCTCCTATAGAAGTGTTAGGATTATAAACATGTCATCTGTCCTAAGTTAATTGCAAGGTTAATGTGACTCCAACATCCCGTATTCTCCTTTTAGCTGGGCAAGCTAGTTTTGTAAGTTATATGTGTAAAGTAGCAAACATGAAGCACGGAATGCATCTGCATAACTGAGAAGATGGCAGGGTGGCTTAATTCTAACACAGCGCACACCTAAGAAAGGGAATGTGACATTCAACAGGCACACTGAGGGGACAGAGTATCTCAGGACACTACAGACAGCTAGCACATGATGAAGTTTTAGCGCAGGTCAGGGGAGGAAAACACCCAGCAGCCAAACTCAGACTGTTGTTCACTTTGGTTTGTTGGATTTTGTTTTGTTTTAGGCAGAGTCTCACTTGCAGCCCTGGCTAACCTGGAGCTCTATGAAGATCATGTTAGAGCTGCCTTATTGCCAGGAGAGAAGGCATGCACCACCTTGCCCAGTCATTTGTCTATTTTGGGATGGTCTTCCAGCTAAGAACAGCTTTTACTGTCTTACAGGGGTGAGGAAAACAAGATCATTTTGTCACACATGAAAAGCGTTTAAAATCCGAATGCCAGTGTCTGTAAATGTGGCTTCCTTTCTCGTCAGTTTCTCACTGTCTGAGCGGCACCTGCAGTTCCTTCATGGATACAGGCCCCCGAAGCCCACATGCACTGACTGGCTCATTACAAGAAAAGTTTCTCTACTTCTGCTGTGAATGGCAACTACACTTTATTAATCAAAAGAACAATAAACAAATAAAGTGGAATCTTTACACTCTGTTGACCAAAATAAACTTTGAGTTACTGAAGTCTATGAAACAAAACTCAAATCACAAAGGAACTGTCAAATAAGGAGCCACACAGGCTGGCTCTGCAGGTAAAATGTTTGCCACACAAGCCTGGCCACGCCTGAGTTCAATCCCTGGAACTCATGCAAAGTGGAAGAACTGACTCCACAAAGTGGCTCGCTGACTTTTATGTGCCTGCGTGTGCACGCACGCACACACAGACAGCCATAAGCACACGTATACACAAACACACTCTAATATTGAAAGTTTTTAAATGTCAAAAGAAGAATTTTAATGTCAAATAAAAAGTTCTGCCTGACAAAAGTACTGTAAAAGCAGCTGATATAAATCTGAAACCAAAAGACTCTAACACATATCCCAGACACAGAGTCAAGTGCATTCAAAACACAAATCAATTTCAAAACAATAACTATCATCCCATGAAAAGATATAAAAAAACTGGGTATATGGTGATGCACACACCTACCTACAGTGGTTACAACACAGAAGCTGATGCAGGTCTCAGGCCAGCTGGATCCACATAGTGAGACCCTATCTTTAAAACAAGGGAGGGAAGGAGTACACGAAAAGCTAAAAGGCAAAAATGGAGGAATAAAAATGACTTGCATCAGTTCTGGTGGGGCAGGCCTGTAATGGCAGCACTGATGATCAGTAATTCACAGCCAGCTAGGAGACTCAACAAAACAAAGTGCCACGCAGAGTGGTGAACTCACACAATCCCAACACCTGGGAAGCAGAGGCAGGGAGATGCCATGTTCAAGTCTAACCTGGACTACAACATTAAGTTCCAGCTAGCCTAAACTAGAGAGTAAGATAGACCCTATCTCAAAAAGAAAAGGAAAAACAAAACAAAAGAATCCCCCCTGAAAGGCATTTATTTCAAAACAAATTCAAAACAAAATGACCTTGAGGCCATGCCTCTAAGCCCTAGAACTTAGAAGGCAGAAGTAAAAGGATCAGACACTTAAGGCTCAGCATTTAAGAGTGTGCACCACTCTTACAGAGGACCCATATTCCCAGCACCCACCTGGAGGAGTGGATGTCCTCTTCTGGACTCCTTGGGTACCTGCACTTATGTGTGAACACATGCATAAGCAGGCACAAACACACACATTAATTAACTAATTAGTTAGTTAGAAAAATGATCTTAAAAGCAGTCAGAAAAGAATGATTCATTAACTCTCAGAGGAATACAAAACTGGCAAATATCAGCAAACATGAGAAAATGAGCACAATCTGCCCTCCAGGGGCTGGGAGCAGCCCAGCATGGAGGCGCAGGGTCTTTCCAGCACTTGGGATTCAAGGCCAGCCTTAGCTACTTAGCAAGTTAGCAAGCCCTACCTGAACTACACAGGAACGATTTTTCTCAAACAAAACCAAAAATCATTGCTGATGGTAAAAATGACGCATAAAAAAAAATCAATGAAAAATAGAACGCACAGCCTTGAAGCCTCTGCTTAAAAGACACTTTACTAATTGCAAAGGGAAATATAATTCATTAATGGAAAGCCTGGGAAATGCAGCCTCAGTCAACAGGTAAAGGTGAAATCACCAGCAATGGGGGAAAAAAATCACCGTCAATGTCATATACTTCCCATTAGGAAAAAGCAACACTTTCTATCAAAAATGAAGACCACATCTAGTCATGAGGGTTTGTCACATGATCATCTCATTAGATGCTGAAAAGGCCTATGACAAATTACAATATCCCTTCATGATAAAGGTCTTGGAGAAAACAGGGATACAGGAACATACCTAAACATAATAAGAGTAATACACAGCAAGCCAACAGCCAACATCAAACTAAATGGAAACTCCCAGTGATCCCACTGAAGTCAGGAACAAGACAAGGTTGTCCAGTCTCTCCATATCTATTCAATATAGTTCTTGAGGTTCTAGCTAGAGCAATAAGACAACAAAAGGAAATCAAGGGATAAAAATTGGAAAAGAAGAAGTCAAACTCTGTTTGCTGATGATATGATAGTTTACATAAGCTACCCCAAAAATTCTACTAAGGAACTTCTACAACTCATAAACACTTTCAGTAATGTAGCAAGATACAAGATTAACTCAAAAACTCAATAGCTTTCCTTATATCACAGATGATAAATGGGCTGAGAAAGAAAACAGAAACATCACCCTTCACAATAGCCACAAATAGCATAAAATATCTCAGAGTAACTCTAACCAAACAAGTGGAACATCTGCATGACAAGAACTTTAAATCTCTGAAGAAAAACATGGAAAGATCTCCCAGGCTCTTGGGTAGGTAGAATTAACATAGTAAAAACGACAATCTTACCATAAGCAATCTCCAGATTCAATGCAAAACCCATCAAAATCCCAGCAAAATTCTTCATTTTTTGTACTCAATTCTATATGGAAAAGCAAAAAACCCAAGATAGCCGAAACAATCCTGTACAATAAAGAAACTTCTGGAGGCATCACAGTCCCTGACTTGAAACTCTACTACAGAGTTACACACTACAGTATTGAAAACAGCCTGGTATTGGAATTAAAAAAAAAAAAAAAAAAAAAAAGGAGGACCAATGGAACCAAACTGAAGACCCAAATATAAATCAACACACCAACAAACATCTGATTTTTGACAAAGAAGAAAAAGAAAGAAAGAAAGAAAGAAAGAAAGAAAGAAAGAAAGAAAGAAAGAAAGAAAGCATACTTAACAAACAGTGCTGGCATAACTGGATATCAACATGTACAAGAATGAAAATAGATCCATATCTATCACCATGCAAAAACTCAAGTCCAAATGGATCAAAGACCTCAACATAAAGCTAACCACACTGAACCTCATAAAAGAGAAAGTTGGGAAGTACACTTGAATGCATTGGCACAGGAGACCACTTCCTAAATATAACCCCAATAGCACAGACACTGAGAGAAACAATTAATAAATGGGACCTCCTGAAACTGAAAAGCTTCTATAAAGCAAAGGACATGGTCAACAAGACAAAATGACAGCCTACAGAATGGGAAAAGATCTTCACTAACCCCACATCAGACAGAGGTCTGATCTCCAAAATATATAAAGAACTCAAGAAATTGGACATCAAAAGACAATTAATCCAATTTAAAAAAAAATGGAGTACAGACCTAAACAGAGAACTCTCAATAGAGCAATCTAAAATGGCTGAAAGACACTTAAGGAAATGTTCAACATCTTTAGTCATCAGAGAAATGCAAATCAAAACGACTCTGAGATTCCATCTTACATCTGTAAGAAATGGCTAAGATCAAAAACACTGATGACAATTTATGCTGGAGAGGTTGTGGGGAAAAGGAACACTCCTGCATTGCTGGTGGGAGTGCAAATTGGTACTGATACCCCCTTTGGATGTCTGTGTGGCAACTTCTCAGAAAATTAAGAAGCAACCTTCCTCAAGACCCAGAAATACCACTTTTGGGTATATATCCAAAGGATGCTCAACTGTATCACAAGGACATGTGCTCAACTATGTTTATAGCAGCTTTGTTTGTCATAGCCAGAGCCTGGAAACAACCTAAATGCCCCTCGACCAAAGAATGGATAAAGAAAATGTGGTACATTTACACAATGGAGTACTATACAGCAGAAAAAATAATGACATCTTGAAATTTGCAGGCATGAAAACATCATATTGAGTGAGGTAACCCAGACCCAGAAAGACAAATATCATATGTACTCACTCATAAGTGGCTTTTCATCATAAAGCAAAGAAAATCAGCCTACAATTCACAATCCCAGAGAACGTAGACAACAATGAGGACCCTAAGAGAGACATACATGGATCTAATATACATGGGAAGTAGTAAAAAATAAGATCTCCTGAGTAAATTGGGAACCTGGGGATCATGGAAGAGGGTTGAAGGGGAGGGCAGAATCAATTTTTTAAAAAAGAATATTGGGTTTTGTAAAGCCAGATGTGGTGGTGCACACCTGTAATCTTAGCACTTGGGAGCTGGGTGCAAAACATTCAGAAGCTCAAAATCCCTCTCATCCACACAGCAAATCTGAATCTGGACTAGGTCACATGGCACAGCTCTTAACACCAGCAAGAAGAATGCTTGTTTCCAGAGCCAGGCGGATTCTGCTCAGCAGGCACTTGCCAGTGTACACAAAGATGGTTTCCAACTCTTGAAAATACCTGTTTATAACTGTAAAATAATTTTGTTTTTATTGAGACAGGGTTTCTCTGTATGTAACCCTGGTTGAACTGGAACCTGATCTGTAGACCAGGCTGGCCTCAAACTCACAGAGATCCTCCTGCCTCTGCCTCCCAAGTTAGGAGTGCCATTTGGCTAAATTATAATAAAGTATAAAAATAAGTATACCAAACTGTTGGACCAAGTTTCTGATTATAAAGGTAATATGGATATAAAAGTAAATCCAATCATGCTCAATTTAGGTTTTCTGAGCATATATAAACATACATATAACATACTACAAATAAACACAAACAAGTAGTATGTGTGTTTGTGTGTGTAAAAGTCCAAAAGCAGTATCTGTGACTAGTGTCCGGGTCCTGGCTTCCCAAGGTCATTCTCACTAAATAAATCTCGGGAAGATGTTTAATTCTGGGCTTAAGTTCTGAGATGTGTATCCCAGGAATCACGGGACCCAACCTGAGTCTGAACCCATTGGACCAAACCTGAAACAGTAAACCAAATACTCCAGACTACAGGATATAAAAGATAGTCAAACATTTTGTTTTCAGACAGTCTCATAAGAAGCTGAGAACTTGCTTTATAGACCAGGCTGAACTGAAGTTTGCGGTAGTCTTCCTGCACCCACCTCCACATGCTAGAATTACAGATATGTAAGTATGTACCACCCCATTCAGCAAATAACATATAAATGATACAAATGAGAGTGATTTTCCCAGAAGAGGAAGGAGGAAGCACTAGCAAAAAAAAAAAAAAAGTTTGCAAATAACTGTGGTGCACTGTGATCCAGAAGGATTAAGAGTTCAAGGCCACTGTCAATCAAGACTGGTGCGGCTGAGAGATGGGTGTCGGTAAATACTGCTAAGCAAGTACTGTTCTTCCCAAAGATCTGAGTTACTCCAAGCACCCATGTCCAGTGGCTCACAGCCCTGTAACTCTAGCTCCAAGAATCTGACTCCTCAGGTCAACACCAGCACCTGCACATGTGTATACATATACAAAGACACACACAAACAGGCATAAACATAATTAAAACAAATCTAAACAAAATATTTCTTAAAAAGACTTAGAACAGCCTGGGCTAATGAGATCATAACTCACGTAAACTATAAAAAATAAAAATAAATGTATGAGTCCATTTTTTTTCTAATTTCAAAGAAAAAGTCAATTATAGCAAAGTTCTCCACTGGATGCTAAAGGTTAGAGTGAAGGCTGCTGGGTAACAAGCTAACACAAGCTCAGAGAAGCCCTTCTTAGACTAAATCGATCTGCTAATCACCTCGATAACCAAATGGTCACATTAGCATCACCAGCAGCAGAGAACTCTGACATTCCTTCCTTGTAACATGGTACAGTAACGAGTATGCAACATTACTTATTAAGTATCCTTGCCAAAAACATGTGATCTCAATCTTATGAAATGGGAACAATGAGACAAGCCCAGAATAGTCAATAAACCAACTTGATTTCTCAGATCCATCAATGGCAACTAGAGCTACAAAAGTCAAGAGGGTAGGTTTCTAGAGTGAGCAGGGAAGCTCTAGGTGTGACCGCTGGCTGTCTCCTGGAATGACAAGCTACAAAAGAAGCTTGGGGACAATTAGGGAAATTTAAACATGAAATATACACATATATATGTATACACATACACACACACACCCTCCTGGAATGATATATATCAGGTACTTTATGAGATTCGTGTTAATTTTCTCTGTGATATGTGAAGTGATTATGTGGGAGAACATCCTTATTTGATAAGGTATATGCTGAAGTAATTAAGAGTCATCATGATATCTACAAATCCCTTTCAAATGGCCACTGAAACATGCAACATGAATGTAGATGCATGTACAGAGAGAAGACAGAGAAGCATATATGGGAAAATATCAATCAGCAAGAAACTTATCAAGATAAAAGTTATCTGGGTGTTCTTGCAGGGTTCCATTTTTGTGTAAATTTGAAACTATTCAATATTAAAAGATTAAGGAAGAAGTCAGGTTGGATGATGCCAGCACTCCGCAGGTGAAGGCAGGACACTCGAGCCATTCAAGGCCATCCTTTACAAAGAACGAGTCTGAAGTTAGTCTGGGTTATGTGATGCCCTATCAAAGAAAGAGAAAAGGCGGCTGGAAAGATGGCTCCCTGAATAAGAGCACTTGCTGCTCTTGCAGACAACCTGGGATCAGTGCCCAGCACCCATAGTCTGTAACTGCAGTTCCAAGGGCTCTAACACCTTCTTCCGGCCTCCACAGACATTGCATGCACTGGGTGTACATTCGCACATGCAGGCAAAACACCCATACACACAAAATGAAAACAAATAAATCTTTTTTTAATTTGTTTTGTTTTTCGAGAGAGGGTTTCTCTGTGTAGTCCTGTCTGTCCTAGAACTTAATCTGTGGACCAGGCTGGCCTTGAACTCACAGATCTGCCTGCCTCTGCCTCACCCCCAAGTGCTAGCTAGGATTAAAGGTATCACCACCGTCAGGAGTAAATAAATCTTTTTAAAAGGGGGGGGAGGCGTCCACAGAGGGGTACTGGTGTCAGGTTGGAAAGAATCCAAGCCCACAGGCCTTGACCCAAAGTGCTGGTGCAGGGAATCAAGGCTGAGACTGAGCAGGGTCTTACTACTTGCCCTGACCAGAAGAGGTGAGACAGGAAGGCTAGCGCCTACTCCATAGTTACCAAAGTGAGGTGAAGAAAACATTCACCGTCCTGTGGCCATCAGCTGGCACTGATAAAGGCAACAGATTCCCGACAACACAGGAACTGCCATGGTTAGGTGTCCTAGTGAGGACAGGCCTCCAGGTCTGTATCATAAATTATCACTCTAGACACCACCGTTTTCTGTAGAAAAGTTTGCCCTTTTCTGTCAAGATTTAGCACTGATGCTGAGCCCATCCACAGTCCCCTCGATGCAATGGTTTTGCTTTATACAGGAGACTAAGTCACCTGTATCTGCCAACTAAGTGCAGGAAGGATTCCCACTGTTCCCCAGCTCTTCTGCTTGGCAACACAGAACACAGAAATAACATGGACTTTCTCACTGGACAGAAGACAGCAAGGAGCACATTAAACAGTCTGGCCAAAGGATAAATACCTTGCAGAAATAGGTTTGTTTGTTTGTTGTTAAGTCCTTTCGTGAGGGAGGACTTTGAAAAGTCTAGGGATCCTTCTATAATTTTGCTTCTGTGGTCTTAGGCAGGAGGCAGCAGGGTTATGCCCATTGACTACCTTGAACACTCAGGCCCAACACAGCTCTGGACAGTCCAGCACAAATAGTGTCTCCCTGCCACTGAGAAAGCCTAGGAGACCAATGTGCTCATTAAGACAATAACAAAGAACACGAAAGGATAACTGTAAAAGCACAGAAATCAACAAAGTATTAGCAAAGAACAGAAAATATAATGGAAATAAAGGTCACAAAGCATTAATAATAAATTTTAAAATACTTAGGATTAAAGAAAATGTGTAAGTGCTGGGCGGTGGTGGCACACACCTTTAATCCCAGCACTCGGGAGGCAGAGGCAGGTGGATCTCTGTGAGTTCGAGACCAGCCTGGTCTACAAGAGCTAGTTCCAGGACAGGCTCCAAAATCACAGAGAAACCCTGTCTCGAAAAAAAAAAAAATGTGTAAGAGCTAGACAAGAATTTGGCCAAACCATCAACAGGAAACAGTTCACTTGAAAGAGACCTCACTTCCCTGGACACAAAGGCTGCAGTCTGCAAAGATGTCACTCCTGCCCAAGGTAATTTCCATATTGAATGTAATTTTAATCAGAATTCCAAAGAGATTGATTGGCAAAGGATGAGGGGAGGAAGAGCATCAAGAAAAGAAGATATGGGGCTGGAGAGATGGTTCAGGGACTACAGAGGACCTGGAGTCATTCCTAGCACCCACAGAGCTCACAACCATCTGTGACTCCAGTTCCAAAGGATACCCTCTTCTGGCCTCTGCAGACACTGAATGCATGTAGTTCAGATAAAATACCCTTACAGATAAAATAAAAATAAGAAGGGTTGCAAAAATCCTTTCACAGGAGAGACTGAGAAAGGTATTGTAAATGCCAGTACTATTCTCTGCAGCAGCAACAACAGGGAAGTACAGTTTGCACCAACAAAGCAGGAAGTAACAATCGATAATAACAAAAACACTGCTACATGAGCACAACAGACAGGGACATCAACAAATGAGAACAATCAGAACACAATATATGACAAAGTGACATGTCACTAAGCGGTGCCGAACAATCGGATTGGTCACCAGGAAAAATAAAGTTATAGTCTCTGCTGCTCAGCTAATAAAATAAATTCCATGAAAGAAAACTGGAGCCACAAAAGAAAAAGGGAGGCAAATATGTTCACGTCCTCAGAGTGTGGGAAGGATTTTCTCTGGTTTCAACCAAAACAAGGAACTATGAACTTGATAATCTGGAAGTTTAAGACCTGTGCTGGAGAGCACGGCTGAGGTGAAGGGTACACACCAGCACAACCTTTCCAAAGGTCAGGAAAGTGGCACATATTAAAATGAAAACAGCCGGGCGGTGGTGGCGCACGCCTTTAATCCCAGCACTCGGGAGGCAGAGGCAGGCGGATCTCTGTGAGTTCGAGACCAGCACCAGCCTGGTCTACAAGAGCTAGTTCCAGGACAGGCTCCAAAGCCACAGAGAAACCCTGTCTCGAAAAAAAAAAAAAAAAAGAAAACAAACCCATTTCCTTTAACCCAGGATTAGCAACTTAGTTTTTTGCAGTTTTTACCCTAAAGGGGAAATCACAAAAGTAATACCTGTTTCTCCAGAGCGTTCAAAGAAGGGCTGCTGTAACAGAGAAGAACGACAGTCATCTGGATGTTAGAATAAATTATGACACACGTTCTCTGTCCAGCACTGAGCATTATTAACTTGGCGGTGGAGATCTGTATTTATAGACACAAATTATGTCTGAGAAACAGTGCCTAGCAAAAAGAACGAGCAGAAGAGGCAAAATCGGCAAAGATTTGACAAAGGAAAGAAAGATCCAACAGCCCCAAAGAAGGCAAAAGGTGAAGGCTCCTACCAGCCTTTTTATTTGTGCCTTTCCACTGGCCCAAACATCAAATTCTTCCCTATCCCTAGTCTCTCAGTCTCTAAAATGGTAATTCCAAAAACCCAGCAGTGCCACAATCATGCCCTGTGCTGCCCCTGGGGTTCGTTGGTGTCTGTGAAGTACACTGCTGTACCAGGCTATTGCGGCAGATTTTCCATCAGCCTCACCAGGTCTTTAAAGTTCTTATGCAAAACTAAAGAACTTAAGCTGAAATGCCCCCAAAGACAAGCAGGCCAGGTAACAAGGAAGCTAGCTGTAGGAGAAACATCCCAGCAACCTTCTCCCCACCCCCACACCAGGTGTGCAGGCTGGCAGCAAGGCTAAGCCAGAGTTTCATCAGCAGTCCCCTTGGGATGAGGTCATCACATCCCGACTAGCTCTAGTCCTCCAGGGGGACGATTATCACACTGTCACCAGTGTCTCCAGGGCTCCTTATTAGTCTAATAGAAACCCTTCATGCTTGCATGGAGACTGACAGAGACTGTGAGCTTGAAATGAACTTGTATGTATAGGCACTCCTACCCCAGGGCCTAACAAGGGGTATAGCCCATCTTCTGGAATCCTAAGGGCAGCTGCCAGGCTCTGGGTATGTCTAGGGAGAATTGGAGCACCTTCTGGGGGCAGGGGTGGGGGACAGTATACAAACAACACCTCAAACCACAGCCAGGAGCCCTGAAGACAGAAGTGATGTCACTAAAGGGCAGATGGGACACAGCTAATCCCTGCCATTTCATATAAGAACAAACACTGTGTCATGGAACTGGCAACCTCTCCGCAAGGGGTGGCATGAGATGCTGGTGGAGGCTCCACAATGGCCTCCCAAGCCACCCCTCTGTCCAGCTCCCTGGAATGCTGGCTGTGGGTGCTAGATTAGTAACATGGGATGCTCTGTCTCCACAGGTGAGGCCGAGCACCACCTTCCAGACTATTCCATTTTACTCAGCTCACAGTTACTGTGTCTCTCTCCCTATATAGTATCCTGTCTCTCAAATCTACTACTGTGTGTCACATGGGGCCAGAATGAAGCAAGTTCTACCTATATGATGCAACGACCAGCCACAGGTGAGGTCCGGGCTTTTCTGAAAACCTAATGAACAGGCAGCAGCAGCTTGTGTGCTTCTTGACAGCACACAGGTGCTGGTAAATAAGTCCCATGGGTGTCCTGGTAAACTCAGGCAACAGTCCCTCCCCCCACACACTCTCAGAATTAGCGCACTCTCAGAATCAGCGCACACACACACTCTCTCAGAATCAGTGCACACACACACACTCTCAGAATCAGTGCACACGCACACACTCTCAGAATTAGCGCATACGCACACACTCTCAGAATTAGCGCACACTCTCAGAATCAGCGCGGGCACACACACACACACACACTCAGAATCAGTGCACGTACACACAATCTCGGAATCAGCGCATATGCACACACTCTCAGAATCAGGTGCACACACTCTTGACACTTTGCCAGCTCTGCCTGGAACCTCCAGAACAGATCTAACCATTCTCTTCCCCAAGGGTTAGACTCCAGTTTCAAACTTGCAACTTCTTGTCTTACACAGAACACTCCAGTAGGTTTGATGCTGCTGCTTAATTACCGTAATGAGAGGTACTTTTGGGGGAGGGGCTTCTGCAAACATTCATGTTCCCCTGTCCTACCTTATGTGAAAATCATGGCTCAACAGTGTTTCCCCATAATCCCCCCTCCCCATCCCTCACCTCCACATGTGCAGGGAAGGAGAGAGGCTCTTCAGTCAGTGCCCCCACATTCCCAGGTGAGTGGGTACCTGCACCAGTTTCCAATCCATTCTTTTACACCGCAATGTTACCTGCAGAAAAGCAGCAAGGCCAGGGATGGTGTCTCACATCTGTAATCCCAGTTCTTACACTGAGGCAGGAGAACCAAGAGGTCAAAGTCATAGAAAGTGAACTATCAGCACCACCCTGGTCTGAGGGCAGGAAAGTCCTGTAAGTAGTATTGGGAGGGAGGCGCCAGCTCCAGGGCTGGCCAGCACAAGCTCTAGAGCGGCCCAGAAGGCTGCTTTCTGTGAAAAAGCTGGAAGAGGAGGCTAAGCAAGATGGCTACAAAAGAGATTTGCTTTCAATTGCGCTTAAGTTTTAAAAGTGTACAATCTGCATGCTTTTCACTGCAATCCTATGGACCACCAGAGTCCTACCTCTGGCCTGGAATACAGCTCATCAGCATCCACAAACACAAAAAAGAAAAACCTTAGCACAGACCCAGGGTTAAATACTCTGTCTGAGCTGGAACAGCAAAAGAGGAAAAGTAAGGGTGAAAGACGCGCCTGTCCCAGCCCCTGCAAGCCGAGAGTCAGGATCACCCGGTTCACTGGCTGTGTGCGGCTCTGAGATCTCCTAGGATGTCAGTTAATGGACTGTCTTTTTCATCCTTTGGAGTCTCTGACCTTTAGGCTCTGTACCCAAGCCACACATTTTTTTCCTCCTAGACTCTATGGATTTAAAAGCAAAGCGGTCCATCTTTTTCTAGAACACCAAGGCACAAACAAGGTCAGGTAACCACAGCGCAGCACCTTGCATGGAGGATCTGAAAGTGTTACAGCCAGAGCAGCGAGCCAACTGACTATCTCAGAAAGCCAGGGAAATGCAGACATGACACAGTCAGGAGGAGGGGAAAGAGTGGATGAGAAGGGCAGACAGGAGCTCTGCAGGAGCTGGGCGGTCAGTGTGCAGCGGAACAGCTTCTGAGAACTGTGGTCTGACACTGTGGGACTCTCCCATGGCAGTAGGGGCTTCACCGGGAAACTGAGTGACAGGCCTTGTCCCAGAGAAGCTACTTCTAGATAAAGTAACACTCGCTTCACAAATGTCATCATCTCTTTCTTCAAGATTTCAGTAAAACCACTGAGCAATGCACGGGTGAAGTGAGCAAGGCCCACAGTCCCTGTGTAAGCAGCTCAGCACCAGGGGTCTCCCCAGGACTTCCCTCCCCCTCCTCACTCTCTGACCCATCTTGTTGTCTTTCAGTTATCATCCCTCATGCCTAGCTGCTCCCAACCCTTAAAGAGAGCCTGAAAGCCCAACGTGACACACCTCTACACATAGAACTTGCCCACTGTCCACATAATAAAACCCAAACACCTGAGCTAATAAAAACGGTCTCCCACTAAACAGGCTGTTTTCAAAATCTCTTGCCTCAGACTCTGTCTCCTCGCATCCTCTACAGGGACTAGTTACTGAAAGACAACTAATCCTGGAGGTGGGAAATGAGGCTGACCTCTCTAGGAAGGCTTCTTTTAGAGCTCTCCACCAACAAAGCTGGCCAAGCATTCCCGACCCTGCACCCTAGTTGATCTTGCTCCTGTCCTCCCTGATTTTGTGCCTACTACATATCACAAACCCTACTCAACTGAAGACATACGGTGAGGCAGGAGGGAAAGGGCGTCTCACAAATGACCAGTGGCTAAATGAAGAGATGCATTTTCCGCAGCCTAGCACCGCTGTGTGCTGAGCTCTCTGGGAACAAGCACATGACACAAATTACACGGATACAGAAGCTGCAGACAAAGGAACAGGAGAAGGAACCCAGAAGCAGAGTCTAAAGAGCACAGCCGGTTGAATACTGAGGAGTCATGTGCATTTGCAATGTAACTTTCTGGGGTGTTTCGTTAGATAAAATTAGTTTGCATTCCTGGAACCACAGTGGTCTGCAGGCAAGTGGAGCTGCAGAGAACTAAAGGAAAACTGGTCGGCGATGATAGTTTTGCGATGAATCATTCACAAGTGAGCAGCTGAGAACTGGCTGCACTGTGTACTTTTGGCTCCGTGAAATCCTTTTAAACAAATACCCACCATTTCCCCAAAACAAATAGGGCAATTATGAGAAAGCCTTGTTAGTGTTCAGCAGTATCCGTGCTCCCGTTCACTGCCCTGGAACCACCTCCATCTAACTAATCCCTGGCCTGCCGTGCACTGGGTGGGGGCAAGGCTTCCTAATGCACCTGCCTCAGCTAGGCATAATGGCTTCAAGCTAATGGAGAGAAGCTCCGCTTCCTAGAGGTTCGACTCCTGAGGAGGGATCTTAAAGGTGAGGCACAGCAGGCGGCACAGGAGAGAGTGGATTTAATTTGTTTAACATCATAAAAAGGGACATTTCCACATGGACAGCAAGGACATGAATATCATGTGTGTATGGCAGAATTATAAACGCATTTTTGGCGAAATTCAATAAAGCTGATTCTACTGCATAAGGTCAGCAATTTACTATAAAAAATGATATGATTGCAACTTTTAATATAACCCATGTATTTGCCGCAAGATGCTCTAGAAGACCGTAATGTAACCGTCCGACCTCTCCTCAGGAGCAGAGCTCGCCTGCCCGTTTACCCTTCATGGTCCTGATAAGAGCAACCACACAGAACAACAGCATCAACAGCATTTCCTTACCAGCCACTCTCTTCAAGTCCAAGACTGCCTTTCCTCGTGCTGAGACTGGGGCTCTGGGTTAAAGCCGTCACAGAAGGCAAAAAGAATAAAACCCTCCACAACTCAACAGAACCATCAAGGTCACCACCCTGGCAGTAACACTGGAAATGGCACAGCACAAGGGAAACACCCCCCCACACACAGCTTTTCCAGACTCCACACCTAATAACGAGTGTCTGAGAGAGAGCTCAGTATCTGTGAGTAGACTTGGACACCTTAGGGCTGGGTGTATGGCACATGCTCACAGTTTCAGTACTTGTGAGACGAGACAAGAGTTCAAACCTCCTCAGCTACATAAAAATTTAGAGGCCACTATGGGTCTGTCTTTGAAGAAAAATTAAAAACAATAAAGCAACAAAGAAAGAAATCAGACATCTCAGTGATGACAGAAACCAGTTCCTCGCATTAGGGATGCTTTTCAAGTACCTGTGGCTATGAAGGCAGCCCCCTCCCCAAGACAGGGTTTCTCTTTGTAGCCCAGGCTGGCCTTGAACTCAGAAGTCTACCTGCCTTAGCCTCCCAAGAGCTGGGGTTACAGGCATGCTCCACCGTTTGAGGAAATGAGTTCTCCTGAGGATTAAATGAGCGACGTGGGAGACACTTAAACTCTAGCAGGAAACACATATGCTGGGGGCTGACGCCGCTGCATCATCCCAGCTCAGGCTAGTTTATAAACTCCATGGCGTCTATGATCATACTTCAGGGTATGAACCATTAGATTCCCCGTGTTCTCGATTGGGAACCTAGCTGGCTTGGGCTGGGCATGGTTAAGGATTCCGTGCCACTAAACTTTCCCTGAGCCCCATCTTCTGGTGGAGGCTGCTTCCAGTCACTGCTGCGGTCTCACTGTGCTCTCTAGGGCCAAAGCAAGCTCCTTTCCTGAGCTGGAGTCGGAGCCTGCTGACCTCTCGGCCCAGCAGTGACATGCTGATCTAATGGCCATCCCAGAGCACCCCCCCTCGTTGCCTTCCATTCTGATGCCTCACCCCGCTTTCACGCTTTTGCTTTTTTGTTCATATTCTGGAGGAGCTGTTTCTACAGCAGATCTGTCTGCTCTATTTACCAGGGCAGCAGAGTGTCTTGTGAGGTACCCCCACTC
>NW_026067961.1:6090317-6110317 GCF_014885135.2 Alexandromys fortis | reverse complement strand
AATATCGGATATGCAGGGTATCTGATATGCAACCCCACAGAGGTCAAGACCCAAAGGCTGAAAACCCACTGCAACTATGGCACTCCAAGCTTAAGTTTTCCAAATGTTTGGCCCTAAGGCTGCCTCCATGTGGCTCTACTAGTGGATAATTGTGCCTGCATCTTCTTGATTCTATGTTCGAAATGCTGGCACACACATATGCGACTGGGGAGAATGGAAATGGTATAACCACTTTCAAGAAACAGTTGCAAAGTTTCTTAAAAAGAAACTCGGGGGCCCAAGAGATGGCTCATCAAGAGATGCCAAACCTGACATGACCTGAGTTCGATTTCCAGGACCCACATGGTAGGAGAAAACTGATACAGAGAGTTATCCTCTGACCTTAACACGCACAATAAATCATGTGAGGGCACATACAAACTTCAAATGTAATTTTTAAAAGGGGGGGACATCAAACTTAGGCATGAGGTCCTGAGTTCAAATCTCCACAACTTCGAGGATGGTGGTACTCGTCTGTAATCCCAGTGCCCTGGAGTGGGACTGAAGGGAAACAGGAGGATTTGTGGAAAGCCTAAATACTAGCTAGCCTGGCATACGCAGAGGCGAACAACAGCAAAGAAACCTCTCTCAAACAAGATGAAAGACAAGGACCAAACCCCAAGGTTGACCTCTGACCTCTACATGTGCACCATGGCATGCTCACACCTGTACTCACTTACATGAACACACATGCACACATACCTCCCTCTCGTGCATACAATCACAGAGAAAATATACTCTGACTACACGATCTAGTTATTCTACCCCTAGGTACTTACCCAAACAGCATCATATAAGCCTCCAAAGTCTTACTCATAAATGTTTGTATCAGTTTTAGTTTTAGTGTCCCCAAACCAGAAACAACCCAAATGTCCAGAAAATGAACAGGTAAACAAATACAGCCAAACAACTACTGACACACACAGTGCAGGGGTAAACCTCAAATGATTATACTGTATGATTCCATTTGCAAATACATTCTAAACAGGCTGTAGTGCTCGCCTCCAATCCCAGTACTTAGAAGGCTAAGGCAAGAGCACAGGAGTTCAAGGTCAGCCTTGGGTACAAAGCAAAGCTCTATCTCAAAACAAAACAAGTTGCCATTTATGTCCCTGCCACCACCCCAGCCCAGATCCTCCACAGCTGACTTGCAATGCACTTAGGAGCCTTTTGGGAGCTGCTTGGGCAACTGCCAGGTATCCTTTAAGTACAGAACCTAGAGGGAACCTCCAACTGGCCCAAGAATTACTGCCATCCATACTTACAGTAGGGGCTTCGCCCTGGCTGCCTAGGCCATCAACCCCAGTTCTTTTCTTGCCTGACGTCTCCACAGGCCAATCTTGCTAGCTGTTTGTACCCTTGCAAGAGCGTCCCACCTGAATGATGTTCTGCCTGTTCTTCATCTAAGTCCCTGGTCTCCCTCCAATCCAAGTCAAAATTAAGCTTTGATGACCCCAGTGCCTGGGAAAAGGGTTCTAACTAGACAGAAATCTGAAAACAAAGGACACACATCAATCAGCACGTACTCTAATCAGATGCCTGAAGGCAACCGTTCTGAAACTGCATTATTGGACTGGAACAAATAAATTGTAACTTTTTAAAAAAGGGACTGAACAATTGCAGCCATTTGCATCCATCTTCAGTCGCTGAGGGCTGGCAAGGTTCTGAGGGTTCTAGTGAGAATATGATGAGATGACTGCCCTTGGGCTCAGCTTAGTGAACATTATACGCCAGCCTCCCCTGCCCTGACTGTTGACTTTCAGCCCCTCCTCCTAGCCAGCATCTCCTAACGCAGCAGGTGCATGCTAACACTCTGTAAACAGTAGGTGGCAAATTAAGGGTGAGCATCCCAAGGGCCACTGTCCCATGAAACATCCAATCACAACAAAAGAAAGAAAACATACAAACTTCCCTTGCAAACAGATCCTATCCTTCCAGTCCCTGAAGCTCTCCACTTATTTGAACATGTGCCTGGACTGACGTAAACTTCTGAGGCAGGTGTGGCACACACTCGCAGTTTCAGCTACTCAGGAGTTCAAAGCCAACCTAGGCAACATAAAACCAATTATCAAATAAATAAACTGGTTAGTCAATTATTTAAAATTATAAGCCTGTTTATTCAAAAAGCAAGGGATGAAGAGATTCTTCTAGCAGAAAAGTATCACTCAGGTAATCCAAGACCAAAATGTCCCTCAGGATCCAAACCCATGCGAAGCAGTAACAGCAATGCGTGAGACTATCCTTTTTCTCTTCATAGTTTCTTCAAGCCAGGTAGAGTGGCTCCCTCCTACCTGCAATCCCAGCACTTGGTAGAGGTAAGAGAATCATGAATGTGAGGCTAGCCTGGGCTATAAAGAGAATTCTAGACCAGCCTAAGCTACGCAGTAAGACCCTGTTAAAATAATAATAATTTCTATGTACAGTTATATGTTCATATTTCTACTAGAAAATCATTGTCTAATTTCCTATAAAACTTAGAATTTTTTTTATTATTGATTTTTATTGCACTCTACATTTTTCTCTGCTTCCCTCCCTGCCTTTCCTCTCCCCTCTAGCCCTCCCCCAAGGTCCCCATGCTTCCAATTTACTCAGATCTTGTGTTTTTCTACTTACATAGATCTAATCTACATGGGAAGTAGAAATAGAAAAAAACTTCAATTTTTTTTTTTTTTTTTTGGTTTTTCAAGACAGGGTTTCTCCATAGCTTTGTTTTGGTTCCTGTCCTGGAACTAGCTCTTGTAGACCAGGCTGGCCTCGAACTCACTGAGATCCGCCTGCCTCTGCCTCCCGAGTGCTGGGATTAAAGGCGTGCGCCACCACCGCCCGGCTAAACTTCAAAATTTTAAGCAAGAAAAATACCCTGTTAGCCTGCTTATCATATGAAAAACTCCTCTTGTTTTCAGCAAGTGCGCAAACTCACACGTGGTCAACCACACCTAAGCAACAATAATCACTATGGCATTGTCTCAAACAGCAAAAGACAGAATAAAAGACCAAACTACAACCCTGGGGCTGATTTAAAAAAAAAAAAAAGTTAGGATGCATGCACACAACGGAATACCATGCAGTCAAAAAAAAAAGTAAAGCAGTCTGTCTGCTTCTGAAGGCCACAAGTCAGATGGTTCTGTGTGGCTGGCCAGCAGAGATGTTAAGGCTCTTTCTCTCAGGCTGGGTTGCCTCTGGGCATGCCAGACTCCAGCACTCTCTAGGAGGGAAGCAGGGCAGAGGACAGCTTTGTGGAGTCTGCTCTCTCCTCCTACCTCTGCATGGGTTCCAGGGATTAAATTCAGGTCACCAGGCCTACAGAGCAAGCATCTTTACTCAGAGCCATTTTGTCAACCTCTGACTAAGACTAAATTTTCAATATTCCAAGAAGAAGAAGGAAAAAACAAACTCTGGAAGCAGAGGCAGGCAGATCCCTATGAGTTCGAGGACAGCTTGGTCTACAGAGTGAGTTCAGGACAGCCAGAGCTACACAGAAAAACCCTGTCTCAAAAAAACAATAGTTTTTTTATTTGAGTAACACAAGGTATGTGACAGTGTTGATGCAGTCACGTCATCTTCGCAGAACGGTGTAGGCACAGAGTTTATGGAAGAACCCTCCTTCTCTTACAAGAGTATCTGGGCAAATCCTCAAAAGCACCCCACATAAGAGCCTCTGTATAGAAAACCACACAGCTCTGCTTCTGGGGCAGCGAATGCTACTGGCCCCCCTAACTGGGACAGCACACCATGGCTGTTCTCAGCACTAACGTGCTCAGCAGCTATAGGCCTCTCCTAGATGCTGAGAAAAATCTTCAGAGTTCAAGACAAGTTTGGATAACAAGGGGTGCAGGAAAATTGATGGGGAGAAACCAGTCAGCATGATGAATAGGCTGGTCCAGAGCAGCAGGTGACGGATATGCAGATGCAAGACTGGCAGGGAGGGAAGAGAGTCCATGAACAACAGATGGACGGAGATGCTCAATCATCCTCAGGAACAAGCACACGGTGCCACACAGTCCTGGTCTGCTTACCGGCTCCTCACTCACCTGCAGGGTGAAGCCCCCACTCCCAGCAGCTTAGTGCAACAGCCCCATGCGGAGCAGGGCCCAGGGTAAGAAGAGCAGGAGGAGGGAGGAATGTGCCATCCCCAGAAAGCTGACTTGTGGGCCATGGTGAGCGGCCTCCTCCAGCTCTTTGTCTTTCTCACTGCCCCACACTCCCAGGGAGAGCTTTTACTGTTTGCTCAGGGTGGAGGGGCTATCACTACATCGGAAATTTAGTGGGAACTAGAGAGGCAAGGGCAAACTGGGATTGCTGTTCTAATGTCCACTGTCCTGTTTTTGTCCATCATTATCAGTCTGTGACAGAAAACCTAGTCCAACCTGTTCATATCAAGTCTGTGACTGCAGAGCTCATCAGTTAGGGGGAATTGTTCCCCCACTCATCTGAGGTAACAACCGCAAGAACAAAACACTCACTGGGGCCTGCAAACGGGGCTCAGTGGCAAAGCACTTGCCTAGGATGCCAAAGGTCCCTGATCTGATCCCCAGTACAAAATCAAGGAGGGAAAGAGGGGAAGGAAGGAGGAGAGGGAGGGAGGAGAGAGAGAAAGGAGGGGAGGGGGGAGGGAGGGAAGGAGGGAGGGAGAGAGGGAGGGAGGGAGGGAGGGAGGGAGGGAGGGAGGGAGGGAGGGAGGAAGGAAGGAAGGAAGGAAGGAAGGAAGGAAGGAAGGAAGGAAGGAAGGAAGGAAGGAAGGAAGGGACTCCGCAGGAATTGCTTTTAAAATGTCTGTGCTGTACCAGGTTCAAATACTCCAACAAATACTGGAATGAATCTAAATCTTGGTGCTATAATCCGTGTCTCATGAACAAAGACTCAGAAGGGCCAAACGGCCCCTCACAGGACCAACACTGCTGCTTCCAGCTCAGCTGCAGTCAAGCAAGGGGTGGTGCTGGCAAGATGTCCACCCCCTGCCCCTAAGCTATCTGCTGGACCCCAGCTCCAGGAACAAAAGCTCTATAAAAACACTTCTGCTTTCACTAAGACATATTAAAGAATTCATTATAAAGTAAAGCTGAAGGAGAAAATTAATTTTAGAAACACAAGAGGTTACTTTTTTTCCTAGAGATGGGGGAGGAAGCAGTTATTTTTGTCTTCATCCTGGGGCACAAGCTGGGAGCTGTCCAGTCGATAACCTGGCCATCAGAACAAGGTTTGTAATTAAAAGGTCAGCGACCTGGAAAGCCGGGCCCACTCCCAGAGCTTCTCAGTAATGACGGAGCTATTAAATTAAGACTGTTATGAAATCAATGCTAAAAAAGCTTTCATGGTAACGAGATTCCATTCAAGGACATGCAAACTACCTCATGAAATGGACGTAAATGATAAAAAAGAAAAGTAATAAAAGAGAGTTAAATTGAAATCTGTGCAAGAATTTACTCCCCCCTTAAAGGACTCCAGGGAGAGAAGCCCTTCACTTCTACCCCACCACCAAGGTTGAGCCCACCAGGATTCTTTCTTCCCCAAGTTCATTTCCACAAGGAGGTAGCGTCTGTTCTGCCTTTAAGGAGAAGAAAGTCATGGACAGGTGAGAAAAAAGTCCTTGGCTTGCACACTTGAGCAGGCACCACCCTCCCAACTCCAAAGGGTTATGCCGAAAAGCCTAGGCTGGCTTTGAGAGCTCCATTAGGGCAGCAGCTGACAACTCTATCCCCTCCTCCACCTCATCCTCCTTAGCCTCCCAGGCACAGGCATCTCATTTGCCCAACCTGTACTCAGCCTGCAGAGCATGCTGGGAAGTGACTTGCCTTATCCTACATTTTGTGGTATCGAATCGACAGCAGCCCATGGACAATGCTCTCCAAGCCTCTAACTCTCTGGACTGTTGCTACTGCTGTTTCTAGGCTACTCTGCCTCCTGGGCTGCAGCCTGCTGAGAGGCCCACTGCCTGCTTGGTAAGAAAAGTATCTCTATATAGACCAGCTCTATGAGGACTTAAACCCCACATAGTCCAACTACTGTTCTGGGTGGCTGACTCTACCGTGGCTGTGTCATCTGCTCAGTCAAGAAGCTGGACACAATACAAAAATATTCATTCTAATATTCTGAAGGTGAACAGCTGCCTTTTTCTTCCATCAAAAAAAAAATCCTGATAATAGGAAGAATTGCTGTAAATTACATAAAATGGCAATACAAACTTCAAAGAAAATGATAAATGATTCTAATAACTTCATGTTTCTCATTAATGACTCTATATCCAGCTTTAAAGCATCTAAAAAAGATCACAAAACAAACAACAACAAGCCAAAGAAAACAGACCCTTGCAGACCAATGCTCTCCCACTTCAGCCCACTCCCCAGCCCCCATCAGAGAGAACAACACTTAACCTGTCGGTAACAGAGGCACAATGCAGCCCCTGCCCAGGGCTGTGGTTTCACAATAAAACGAACTCAGCCTGATGCGCCTAAAGTAACCCTCATTTTCCGCTGAACTGACATGTACTACAGGGACCTCAATTTCTATATTAAATATTAAATAATATTAAAAGAAAAACAAAATTGGATTTGCTTTTTCAGGAAAGAGATGTTTATTAAGAAAAAAAAAAAAGAAGAAAGTCAGATTATAATTCAAGTCAGTGCTTCACTGCAATTCCCCGAAGTGACATTGCTAGGAAAAGCCAAGGCTACAGAAGTTGAGAGCTCTCCCGAAGCCAGCTCCCCAAGCCTCCCTGCCACAGCCCTGCAGAGAGAAGACCTACAGTAAGGTGCCAAGACCTCACTTCTTCCCCTTCCTCGCATAGCTACCGTGAGGGGCGCAGTAGATGCTCCTTGCCCATCCTCATCATGGACAGCGCCAAGCACACTGGTTGTATAAGCCTGACCCAAGGAATATCAAAAATTTAAAAAGTGAAGTTTAAATCCACGAAGGGGCTTTTCTTCCCTAGATACCAAATCAAACCTTGGAATTCTTTGCCCAGAAAAGGTCCTGCCAAAAACTTACCCTATTGGGATTCCCCTCGGAAATGGATAATTACCAACTGAAGGAGCATTTTAGAGGATAATGGAGACGGGTGATTAGCTTCAGTGATTCCAGGCTTAAGTACAGGGTGAACCAGTGTGGTTCTCTTAGGAACAAAAAGGGCTGGGTAGCCTCCCTGGGTTCTCAACACCCAAATTTCTGAAGACTAACCTGAACCAGGAGTCCACTCTACCAACACACTTGTCTCTCTCACAGCTCTGTGCCACATGGCCCCCAGAGACGGCTGACAGCCTTTAGAGTCACCTCCCCTCCAGCCCTGCCGCTGCGCAGTCCCCACCCCCGTCCTTGCTTTATTTCCTCCCCAGGCACCTGTCACTGACACACCATGGACTTTGCTATTCCATTTGTTCATGTCCCGTCCCCGGCCCTGCTAGGACAGAAGTTCCGTGAGGACAGGCTTGTCTTTTCTGTCCTCAGAGAATTCCCAGGGTGTGAGCAGGGTGTGACAGAGAGCGGATGCTGACTCTTGGTGAACTGATTAATCAATCAGCTGGATGTTCTTTTTTTTCCTCTCTCTCTCTTTTTCCTTTTTTCTTTTTTGTGAAGAACAACAAATAATAATTGCATAAATCAGCTCCCCCTCTACAGTGGTTATGAGCCAAGTGACTCAAAAGAAGTATTATTTGGTCCAGAGTTTTCCTCTCACTCCCTCTCTCCCTCTCCCAGTCAGGGATTTATTAAAATTAAACAGATTAGATGGAGCTCCTGATACTAAAACTGCTCAGCAAAGCCTGCGGTGGGGAAGTGCCGAGCAAACACCAGAGACATTTGTCTCTAAATTGCTCTAAATACCTTCTGCAAATGAAATTCTAACCCAGCTGCGTTTGAGAGAAAATGAGGACTAACTGGTCATTGTCGGTGGAGGAGAAGATCAGACAGTTATAATACTGCACAATGTACTGGGCTAAGGATCTCTGGGCAACCATAGATTTTGTCTCAGGTTACCCCGGGTAATCAGCTCAGCTTTTAGGCTCAGCTTTCCCCTGCTTCAATGCTTTGATGAGAGAGCTGAAATCCCCAAGCCTTTATGATTAATTACTCCCCATAGGTACACATATTTCAAGGAAAATCTCTTTTATGGCATGATGCTTGCGGAGTGGAGAGGCCAGCCAACACACTCCAAATTTTAATAATCTCCTAATGATGGGGGCGAGTACCATGCAGCCAGCAAGCATGCACCTCTTTCATGGGCACCCTGCTTTGGGTCTGCTGCTAAGCAGCTGCTGTGGGTGCAATGTTTGGGCCTACTGTGTCCAAACCCTGTGTGTGGATAAAGCACTGTTTTGTCCCTTCAGTGGGGCACCACTGGGGTGTCTAGAAATGTTATGAAAACATCCCATCATCCATTTCAGTTAAAAAATAAAAATAAAAGACAAAAATCACCAAAATTTTGAGGTCCGTATTCTAGCTTTTAAAGGAAAAGTAGTTTTGGGGTGAAGAAACCCCCCTTGGTGCCATGTAAGGCTCTTTAAGGAGCTTCCTAGATCTCTAGAAAAGTAAGCATCCTAAGAACGAAAGCCCGCCTTCTTTTTTGGTTAGATGGTTGTTACTTTACAAAAACCCAAAAATATCCTAAACTCCAAGAAAACCAGAATAGATTGTATCTGCTTCAACAATACAGAACTTGTCAGAATCCCTTTTATTCCAGCCTACAGAAAGAGCAAAAAATCAGCAATTTACCACTTCAATCTGGAAATCAGACTGACCCCAGGCTTGACCTTATTCTGACTGTGTTTATTCATCTTGTTTGCCTTGTCTGTGATTTTTTTTACTGAGGCAGCTGGCTTCTCCTAGGCCAGGTTACTAACGGACTGACCAGAAAGCAGGAGTCCCCCAGTTTTAGTCAATGGCCACTTTTCTACTGAGTGCTGACTGTACCATGACGCTCTTGGCCTCAGATATGCTGCTTAATTATTCAAATCCTGTCATTTCTGTGCTCCACTGCGAATAAAGAAATGTACACTCCACTGAGGGGAGGTCACCTCCCCACTACGTCCCACCAGCAAACATGGACAGCCACGGGCGATCCTAGAAGCATTCAGCACCTGTCTCTAGCTATCATTTCCACCTGCCCCAGCCCCAGCCTCAGCCCCTTTCTACAGGCCACCCTACACTGCAAGAAAACCTGTACCTTTCTTCTTAAGAAATGCTCTCCTGGTTGCAAGTGGGCTCTGCCGGACCCGAGAATTCTGTAGGAACTTCACTGCTGTGGCAATCTGGTGGGGGAGATAAAACAGAGAGAGTAAACTTCAGTAATCTGAATTTCAAGGCCAGAAATCTTGAGTTCCAAGAGCCACAGACAGAAGGATGCTGCTGGGATCAAACACACAGCAAGCTACTTCTTCAACTAGAAACCCACCTAAACAGAAGACTAGGTGTCTCTGTCTTCACTGGCTGGCTGTTTCTGAGAGGAACAAGCGCACCTCCTTGGTTTAGCTTTTCTGACCTGCACAAACTTTTCCTGTCTTCCTGCTTCAAGCTGCTGCTTCAGTCACACTCAGTCAGTTACTATCCTTGCACCATGCACACCCTCGTTCTAGGAGGCTTCTCTTTGCTATCTCTACCTGTCTACATACACACACACACACACACACACACACACACACACACGCACGCACACACACACTCACTGAGGACCCTCATACAGCCTGTTCTGACTCCTCAGAGCTTTCCCCAAATCAGGAAGTACTTTCCAATCTTCCTATTCTCTCTTTAATTCCTCAGCGCTGTAGTGTGTACCATATAATTGAAGACATAATTATACTGTCTTCTCATGCTCAGGCTGCCTCCCCAACTGCACAGTAAGAAATGGCGAGGAAGAGATATGCTCCCTATCTAGTATCTGGCAAAGTACTCGAGCTGAAGGTTTGTAAAGAACATGCAGCTGGCCACACTGGCCCACCATTGCGGTGAGGCTGAATTCTGGTGATCCTTCAAAGGACAAAATTTGGGATTCCCTGGCTGCAAGCAAATAATCTGACAGACTGTCTCCCCTCCCTCCCTCTGGTACGAACAGGATGTGATAAAATCTTTCTACCTACAAATAAGTCGAGTAGGGATAGAAGAGGCTTCAACCCCACCCTTAGCACACACAAGGCATGTGCTTATCCTGCCTGACTGCTGTTCACAGCAAACATGGCCCTACAGGGCAGAAAATGCCAAGCTGCTCCTGTAGGAGAGGGGGCTTATTTAGAATAACTGGTACTATTTATTCACCTCATCAAAACCAGAAGAAAAACATGATCTCCTGTTATGGTAAGGCTAATGCCGTTCACTTCTCGGGGGCCAAAAGTAAGGAGGTTTCTGTGATCCTAAACTGAGGGCAACTAAGCCAACATGCAAACAGCAAGTGCTGTGCCCGTGCGTGCCGCCCAGGCTGCATGCACATCACCTCCTGAGACCAGAGTCCTCAGGAACAAAAGAAATGAAGGCAGATCAGGAAGAAAGAGGAAAAGAGGAAGAAAGCCAGGGAGACAACTCATTCTCCTCTAGAAGAATTTGATTCCTCAGTGTATGAAATCATATACCTTCAGTGGGAGACTTACCCTGGGCTCCTCCTTACAGGTCAGGTTCAACATCCCGACCCTCTGGAGCTGGACCTGTCACTCCAGACATACTACTGAGCTCAAGAGCCAAGCCCAACTCCCTGCAGGTGATGATCCCTCTGTCCACCATGGTAAACTGCAGTACAACCACAGTTCTAGGCTAAGGAAGATTCAGTGTGGGAACCCCAAAACTGACACTTACCTCTCAACTAGATCACCTCAGCTTATACTAGAAAAAAAAAAACCTAACAAACCTCTACAAAATTATGATGAAGAGACTGGGGAGGGAGGGCACAGAGGAAGGACAGGAAGGAGAAACAGGAAAAGAAGAAAAAAGGGAATGAGCAAAAGAGATGGGAATCCAAAGGAGACACAGGAGAAGGGGTGGAAAGAGAGGAAGGGAAAAGAGGAAAGTTGGGTGGGGGTGGGGGATGCTATGCTCCAGAGACAGAAGGGATAGGTACCCATCACAGGCCCTCTAGGGTCAACACCAATCCGCACCGCTTACATGGCTCAGGTATAATTGTGTTCACCTGAGAAAATCATACACCTTCTACATGTTAGAAACTGACAGTGCTGGTATCATGCGGCAGCCTCTGCGGCTGTGCTTATGGGTACCAGGTGTCAACAGGAGATGTGGATGAACAGGTCTTGGGCAGATGGGAAGCACACCGCTCCTATCATTCACCCATACAAAGAGAAAGCCTTCTGCATCCTTCCAAAATACCCCATGACAGAGAAAGAAGACAGAACCACACCACTAAAACGCCCAGGCTTCACCTGGCTCTTTTAATACAGTCCTTGGTATATGCATTTCTGGTCAGAGAGCAAAGTTCTGATGGGTTTAATGGTGCACTCAATGCAGTGCTTGGCGCATTCCATCAATTTTTTTTTTAAAATTGCATCTCTTATTTCTTTAAATACATTAATCAGCCTAGTGTAGGCAAAACGGATCCATCGGACAATGCAATAAACATGAATTATCATCTATCCAACACGCATAATGGCTTAAAAATACATAATAGCAGGTGTAGTTTAAATGATTAGTTATTACACCTGTGGTGGGTCTGATTCAATTGGGAAAAATCATCTTTAATAGGTTAAAAGGTTTAGATCACCATGCTTTCCTTAAAGTGGCTGCAGAGAGGGAATGATGGAGTGCTCTGTCATTAGTAATTCATTTAAGAAAAACATGGGGGATATAGCAAAGAACAGCATAAACGAGTGAATCCAATTTAAACATCAGGTAAAGTAGAAAACACCTTTTAAAAAAGCAAGATAAATGAATTTGGAAGGGAGATGAAATTGACGTATTTATTTTAACGGGAATTTGACAAAGTCCCGGCACACTTCAAACTTGCAAAAATATGAACAATTTCTTTTAAAGTTTCCACTCACTAATTTCAAGTCATATAAAATAATACTACCAAACACCTACATAAAGTGTTTTTGAGGCTTGTTTATGTTCCCCTTGATCTTTGTCTGAAAATGCAGGCGACAGGCAAATCACATATTTAACAGCATCGATATCACTATGCTAGATGCAAAATATAAAGCACCCAAACTAATAGCCTCAACATAATGTGCTGAATAAGAAAGATGCCCAGATAAGCGGCTGCGTGTAAGTGTGAGCACACGAGAACCTCTCTCCTCCTCTCACTGTCTATCCCTCCAGCCGCTCTTCCCTCTTCTCCTCCCTCCCCACAGACACTAGCACACTGAAGGGGTAAAGGACTTGTCCAACCTAGAATGTCATACCCTATGATTCAAGCATCGATGGTGAAAGAATTCAAAAAACTCCTTACCCATTATGCAAAGATCTTTGCCCACCAAATTAACTGCCAAGGTGCTCAAGGTGGGCCTTTCACCAGCCTATTGTTGAACACTTTTCATTAACTTCATGAAACAACTCAACTGGCTTCTCCCTCTGCAAAGGTCCAACACCCAACACGTTTTTGTTGGATTCAATGATGGGGTTCCTGTGGCCTATCCTGTATTATCATTTGATTTTCTAATTAGAAGATGAATGTGACTCTTCGTGGATTATATTTGTGCCCACCTAAATTACATAAATTCAGGCCAAATCTTCCGCCTCAATGTCAAAGATGTAAAACGGCGCCGGGGACTTGATTGATTGCACATGTTGCGGGAGTGCAGCGAGCCACGGAGGATCTCCATCCCTGACGCCACTGCCACTGTTGAGCCACCTGCTGTGTAGGCCACGCCTCACCTTAGACTGAGTTCTCAATGAGTGTCCCCTGAATTAGCAGTAAGCTAGTTTGAGTTTAAAACATTAAGGATGAACTCAAGGGGGGGGAAAAAAACCAGAAGCAAAGTTTCCCCCAATTGTCCCAACAAGCTAAACAGAATGACTCTGCCAACTACCAACTCCATGATTTTAGGGAAGTTTGTAATCTCACTGCTTATCCCTCTAAAGCTACACGAAAAAACTGAAGAAGACAAAATTCTCTTCTCTGCAATCTTGAAACAGTGATTACATTGGAGCTCCTGACAATTACTTGATGAGGAAGTGAAGGGGGGGATTCAGACTATAAAATACCTTTGGATTCAAGATAGCCGGTCAACTGAGCAAGACCAGCATGGGAGCCCAGGCTCTGTAACTGCATAGTGAACAGAGCACGGTGATTCTGGGTGATCTGGCACTGGATGCTAAACACACAGAGTAAGTAGGCCTGCAAGGAAGAACCCAGGGTCCTGAGGGTCTTCACTGAAGAGCCACTTTCTATGTGTTTGCCATTCTCCTACAAAAGAGCTACACACTGTGATCTTCAGAGCACACATGGTCTTCTGCTTGAGGGGAACGGGAAAATAAAACTTCGGGTTTCAGGGAGGTGTAGGCACTTTGCACCTGACATGCAAACCCTGATGTACTGTCTCTGGTGACACTTATTTGGAAAGTTACCAATTTCCAGCATACCTGTGTACTACGTACACATCTATCTCCTAAAATGAGAGCATTCATTAGCCAGTTTAAAATATTAAAAATATTCCAAAATTAATGACTTTAACAACCAAAGCCAAGTCCTTTTTAACCCAGGGAGAAAGCACCTAGAGGGCAGGGGAAGTGACCAGCACACAGGCCTGAAACCCACTACAGTGCCCCATCGCTCCCGCACTGCTCACCAGATTAAATTGCCTGGGAGAGGCTCCCACTCCAGCTCTCAAGCAGACACCCAGAATCCTGTTAACAGGCGCTAGACCAAAGCCAGCTTGAGTTTTAACAAGGGTTGACTTTAAAAACCACGCAATGCTGAGGAAAGAGTCCTCGTGAAGCAGAAATGCTGCGTTTTAGTAAGAAATCAGTACTCTGTCAGGAGTTCCTTGACAAATATGGTCATCGGTGGCACAAGGAAATAGTTGCAAAGCAGCTGTTAATCAGAGAAACACATCGTAGAACGCTGATGCTAGCACTCGTGAAAAAATGCAACGGGCTAATTATGAAGCCATATATCTCACTAAAGAGGCTGTGTGCCTGGAGATTCCAGGCAGAGCACACTCGGATCCAGGGTCCTAGGACAACATAATTCTGGTTTCTGCACCCAGATTCCTCTCTGATCTATAGTTCAGTGCCAAGCTCTTTCTTAATTTTGCACTTTCTTTCTAGGTAGGGCACAGGCTAGGGAGGGAAGGAAGCAGGGACAACCACAAGCCACATTCCAAGACATTGCAGGAATACATCCAAAAAGAGCAGATCTTAAGTCAAAGCAGAAGAAGTCTATGAGCCTGCGAAAAGAAAGGGAATGCTGGACCGGAGAGGACCTGTGCAATGTGTGGGAACTTCGAGGGCAGAAGTGAGACCAGCATTGACAAACAAAAAAAACAGAAGCAACGCACATCGCACATCGGAAGCTCAAAGGAAGAAAGGGAGCCTCCAGAAAGCTTTCACCCGTGCGTGAAATTCAGTGCAGAAAGCTAAGGGTCTCACAGCCAGGCACAGGAGGGAAAGTTAATATGCAGAGGAAGGCTCGGTCAGCCAAAATTCAATACGGTTTGCTGCAAGGACAAGGAGGAACAGGCTCCCCGAAACCAGACTAGGGGAGGGGGAGGGGCGCCACAGCACACTCACAGCAAAACCACTGGAATGGCAAGAGGGGAATAACCTTGAGGTGGACACTTAGTCAGGAACCCAAGCACAGAGCCAAAGTGCCCCCTAGCCGGAGCCGGCGGAGGCGCAGGCCAGAGGTGGTCGCTGGGCTAACTCACACAGCCCAAATTAAGTGTTTCCACTCAGGGAAAATGAAATGTTTTGCAAGATGAAACAGAATGAAAATTGAGGTTTTAGGTAATTACTAGTTGGCATTTACATATCACGGGCTGGTTCAACACCTATTCATTTTCCTCTTTTATTTAAAAAATTGCTCATTAAAAATGAACAGATGACAGTGACAGGGTTTGGGTTGTTTTTTTTTTTTTTTTTTTAAATATTCTTTCCCCTTCTCTGAGGGTTACAAATGGAGAGGTACTTTTTAGTCCACTTCTCTACAAATGAGACACAAATGTGTGAATGCAAGCATGGGTGCACACAAGTATGTTTAATTCATATTTCTTTGACAACGGAGAAGGGAAAGTGTCCACAAAACCCTCAAGTTCACCAACTGAAGACAGTGAGCTGTCTTAGCTAGCCCAGTACCGAGGGAGGGATGAACGATCAAGTTCTCTGGTACTCAAAGGGTTAAAGGAAGAAGTAGTCTCTCTTTCAGTTGGAATTTCCTGATTGTGGTCATTGTGTCCTTCCTACTGTTGATGTTGGTTACAGCCCTGTAGTAATTATGCTTGTGAGCCCTAATTTCCTTTGTTTTATTTTCCTTAGTCCTTTTGTTTTTTACATTAAAGCAAAAAAATACCTCTAATAGAAGCCAGAAGAGTTGACATGATACAACATAATATATTTAAGGGGCTATTGCGTAAATCTGTATTTAGGGAATTCTGAAGCATGCATTATTGACCCTAGTCTCTCTTAAAACACTGATATATGAAGTAAAAGCCTCTACGAAAAGTGGCAACTTCACACGCGCAAAAACCACCTTTCAAAGTGAAATACCTCTGTCGTCTACATTCTTTCTTGGCCCTAGTTAAAAATACTGCATGAGCGACTCACCGGAACGACACTGTTGTTTTATGGGAGCAGTTCTTCCAGGGACCTCAGTCTCCTTAAACCACCACACACTACTTAGTACCCAGCAACAGTGGTCTTAGGGACAGAGTGACTTTGGAGAGGTTTTCTGCTCAGCAGAGGACTCTGGGCCAACTTACAGCACAGAGGAAGATGGAGCAGTGTGGACAGCGGAGCCAGCTGGGAGGCAGGGCTGCGGATGCTGAGAGCCACTGAGCGCGTGGTGCAGGAGCGAAACACACAAGCTCGCTATAGAGGAAATGAAAACCCCAGCCTCTGGGCTGAGAAGATCAAAGTTCCTTTTTAGGAAAGGTTGAGACGGAAAAGGAATTTCTTCTTTAGGGGAAAGAAAAGCAAATTTAAATGCCTTGTCCCCACGCATCCCCACCTGAATTTCCACAGCAACCCCTCTAATTTGTGATGCAGCCAACAAAGCAGTTACCCAAAGAGGGGAGAAAAAAAGGATGACATTTGCCTTTTCCTTGGCTTTGAAATCCAACTGGCAGCAAATTGTTTGAAGTCCTGTGTAGAGAAGAAACTGTAATAGCCTCCATACTCAAGAGGAGGGAAATGTCATTATACACGGATCACGGTAGCAGTGACCTCAGCAGAGAAGGCAGAGAGCTGGCTGTGAGCCGGAGGTGCGGCTGGCTAGCACGCAGGAACAGAAATGAAAGGTCTATGTGCCAGAGTTGAGTTGGTCCTGGGAAGCACCAAGAAGAGCAGGGAGCTCAAAGCCCAGCACAGCATTTCTCAATAGCCCCTGGACTGCCCCTCTCCCAGTGCCCTGCTTTTCTAATTCTAATTCCTCTAACAACTCCCTGCACTGTTAGGAGAGGAAGCAGAAGACACCTAGGCTTGGTGTTGTAAAATTAATGGGGTGTCAAGCTGCTGAGTTGAATCACTCCAAAGGAATGTAATGACTCAGTGTCCAAGATGCTCCTTAGAACCATGAGCTCACACAGTGACGGTGGCTGGTGACTCCAACACTAAAAATATGTAGCATACAGTGCCCAGGACCTTCCTGATAGTACCTAGGTTCTTTCTCTCTGATTTGTACTGCTCCACTTGGAGAGAGAGCTCGGGAGCTCAGGCACTTGGCAGATGGAGAACTGCTTCAGCTCCTACTACTTCTGAAATCTGGACCAGACAAATTCCTCTCTTGTCATGCATAGCCAAGCTGTAGTATGATCAGCGGGGACAAAGAAAGGTTGTATCCCTGAGAGTGGCAACCTTAAGCATTAAGTCATTACTGGGGCTAGATACAGAATAAATGACTGCCAGGTGGTGTGTACAGCACTCCCTCTAGAGGGCTTGGACACCTTGTAATCCCAGAGCAAGGAGGACTCCTGAGTGCCAAGGAAGAGACTTGTTCTGGGTCAGCTATCACTGTCTACCGTCACTCATGGAACAAAAATAAAATGGTTTTGGTTTTTTGTTTTGTTTCGTTTGGCTATGTAGCCTAGCCCAGAATTCACAAGCGTCTTCTTCCAGCCTCCCAGAAGCTGGGATTCCAGCATGTGTTGAAGTGTCTGTATGAACTAAAACACCTTTTGAGGAGTCATTACCTGGCACCTCCGACAGATAGCTAAGAGGGAAGACTAAATGTTAACAAATAGGTGAGTACAAAAAAAAAAAAAAAAAAAAGAACCAGCCACAGCCTATAAATAGCTAAAGTCCCAAGAATCTGGGCCTGGAGAGATGGCTAAGCAATTAAGAGCACTTGTTGCAATTCCAGAGGACCAGGATTCAATTTCCAGCACCCACAGAGTGGCTCACAGCTGTCTGAACTCCAGCTCCAGAGGTTCCAACACTCTTTTGACATCTGCACCAGGAACACGAGTGGTACACAGATAAACATGCAGGCAAAACACTCATACATATTAAGTGAATGAATGAAAAATGAAGTAAAGGTAGCAAGAATTAGAAATGACAGATTTGGGTAGCTAAAGATCACCTTTAGCTCCATCAAAAAGCAGACCTATGGCTAACACAAGACTACCTGGTCCTAGCTCCTGCTGTTACTCTAGAGAAGTTCATGGCCCAAGGGGGAAAAGCAAAAGTATGACTTCCAGAAACATGATTCATAACAGAGTAAGCTGGCAGGCTTGAGAACTTTCAAACTGACGGTAAAATGACAGGGACTGGAAAGGCACTACTCAAATGGTGGGATATGAGCAGCTCCTCTGGGAGGGAGGTCACCCTCCTCATCAGACATAGGCCTAGACACTGAACAGGAGTGGGCTCACCACTGGAATCAGCTCTAGCAGTAAGAGGTGGCAGACATCAGATGTGCCTCATAGCCACATGAAACAAGTTCACAGCCAGGTCCTACATTCTAATAATAGGATCCTTAATACAAGCACCATGTCTGTAGACAACTTCCTAAGTAAGAGTCCATGCAAAGTGTCCAACACAGAGGGACCTGTGACCCCATGAGGAAGAGGTACTGAAGTAAGGATGGCACAAGTGTCAGGCCTGCACCATGGGGTACTTCATTAGTAGGAAGGTGCCTCAAGTAGCTCTTGTAGCGAACTTCAGTTTAGAAATGTTCAGCTCAGCAAGGAAGTCTGTCACTCACAGGGACAGTCGTCAGGGTTTAGAACCATCCAGCAGCCTTCCACTAGATGCCCTAAATATTGTTATTAAAAACACCAGCTATTAAGAAATACACAAAGCCAGGCGGTGGTGGCGCACGCCTTTAATCCCAGCACTCGGGAGGCAGAGGCAAGTGGATCTCTGTGAGTTCGAGACCAGCCTGGTCTACAAGAGCTAGTTCCAGGACAGGCTCCAAAACCACAGAGAAACCCTGTCTCGAAAAACAAAACAAAAAAAAAAAACCCAAACAAAAAAAGAAATACACACACATAAAGAAGGAGGAGGAGGTAGCAGCAGCGGCAGCAGCAGTGGCTGAGGAAGAGGCAGCAGCAGCAGCAGCCTGTGGGGCCTTAGTCCCAGGACTTGGGAGGCAGAGTTCCAGGACAGCCAGGGCTATAGAGTAAGACCTTGTCTGAAGAGAGAGAAAAAAAAAAATCTCACAAAGGTCTAGGCATCAAAGCCATGTTGGCCCCAGGACTGCATCTCACCCACAGAGGAAGGTAGAAGGAGCTATGTTAGTCTGAAGCTCTTACCAGCCCTGGGCATCTAGGGCAGGCCAAATGAGCATGCAATACACACAGCATTAACGCTAACTTTACACAGTTCTCACCATTAAGAGAGCCAGCTTTATTGAGTATCCTTCTCAAAATCAATGGTAACTCATTTCAAACTCTTTCCAGCTCTGCATGGGGGAACAGACAGAAGTTCACTTCTGTTATCCAAAGAATTATGAATTATCACTCTCTCTGAAGCCGTCATTCTTCACACTCTCTTTATAGACGAAGGCACTCGAAAATCACAAAAATGCCTGAAATGTTCTCAGTTTGGCTCCTTGCAGCTCAGCGAGTTTCCTGAAGCTCGTGCATAGCCTTTTGCTTGCTATCCCTTCACTCTCTGACTGTTTAAACACATGGACAGGGAGTTACTAACTTTTACAGGAAAGACAAATAAAATAACGTTGAAGCAAGAGCGCAGTGACGTCCGTCTGCAGCTAGCACCACTCATCTGTGGGAATCTGATTAGCGCTCGAGTGGCAGAGCTACCTGGAAAAGTGCTCACAATCAAATAAAAAAATGATACCAAAACATTAACCTGATGGCTAAAAACTCCACATTTAAGCAGTTAAAGTAATAAAGGAGCTTTTATTGAGTATTTTTTATATTTCATTATGCTTCAAATTGACGAGGACTCCCGGATACATTTTCTAGACTTTTGGTTCCTCAAATCAAATGCTCTCTTCGACTTTTTTTTTTTTTTGTAACTAAAAGGAAACAGCATTTCTTGTAACTTTGAAAGGATTAAAGCTCCAACAATATCGACATCAGCCATGAGTGCAAACACAGCCTCGACCCGCTCACCAGACACCACAGCATTTCTGTGATTTTTAAAAAACTTTTACAGTGTCTACATTTCCTTATTTATACACAGTCTGTTCAAAACAGGCAGGGACAAAGCTAAATGGTGTGGCAGGGCAGAGAGAAGCCAGGCCTCAAGACAGCTGAGCACAGGGTCCAGCTGATGCCGATGTGCCATGAAACAAGCTCCCTGCATCCCTGCTCCCAACCGAGCCCTTCACATCTGCACACATGACCTCTCACTAGTTTTTTCTTTTCTCTCTCTCTCTCTCTCTCTCTCTCTCTCTCTCTCTCTCTCTCTCTCTC
>NW_026067961.1:6040778-6089340 GCF_014885135.2 Alexandromys fortis | reverse complement strand
ACAAAATCAAAACAAAAAAAAATTGGTGGGAACAGGAGAGGGGGAAGAAAGAAGTGCCAAAAAAAGACATGGAAAAGCCATGTTTTTACTCAGAGGAAAGCATTCTTCATACTATGTACTATTTACTCTAATATAAGCTTAGTCACCTAGGGTTGGGAGAAGCAAGCCAACAAGTAGAAAGCCACCTAGAGGGGCTGGAGAGATGGCTCAGTGGTTAAGAGCATTGCCTGCTCTTCCAAAGGTCCTGAGTTCAATTCCCAGCAACCACATGGTGGCTCACAACCATCTGTAGTAAGGTCTGGTGCCCCCTTCTGGCCTTCGGCATACACACAGATAGTCTATTGTATACATAATAAATAATAAATAAATTAAAAAAAAAAAAGAAAGCCACCTAGAGAACAGAGACACAGCAGAAAACAGCTGACTGCAAATTCAAGAGAGGACCATCCATGAAAAGGAAACAGAAGGTTTTAAAAGTTACTACTTTGGGGTCACTTAGCATGGTGAGCCAGCCACTCAGAGCAGAGGCCAATCTGTATTTCACTAAGCTCAGGCCTATGCTTAGGAAGAACGTAAATGTTTACATCTAGAACCTGGACGGTAGTGGTGCACACCTTTAATACCAGCACTCAGAAGGCAGAGGCAGTAAATTCAAGGCCAGCCTGGTCTACAAAGCGAGTTCCAGGAGAGCCAGGACTGTTACACAGAGAAACTGTGTCTTGAAATAAAAAATAAAAACAAAAAACAAACCAAAAAAAATTTACATCTAAAATGATGATACTAAGCCATCAGGATTAAATTATATCCTAGATAACGATGCTTAATAAAGCAGGAACATATACGATCCATTTGCAATCATTCTTGGCCAGAAATTGTAGAGAGTTTGGTTTACTGGATTTCATGTGGATCTCAATGGCTGCTGAGTAGGTAGGTACAGCTATCCAGAGTGACAGAGGGGGGTGGTTTTTCTGAATTGAACAAGAATTTTTACACAGTTAGGTTAAGAATCAGGAAACAGGGCTGGAGAGATGGCTCAGTGGTTAAGAGCACTGGCTGCTCTTCCAGCAGAGGGTCCTGAGTTCAATTCCCAGCAACCACATGGTGGCTCACAACCATCTGTACTGAGATCTGGCGCCCTCCTCTGGCGTGCATGCACACATGGAGGCAGAATGTTGTATACATAATAAATAAATAAATCTTAAAAAAAAAAAAAAGATCAGGAAACAATGCCAGGCAGTGGTGGCACACACCTTTAATCCCAGCACTCGGGAGAAGGAGAGAGGCAAATCTCTGTGAGTTCGAAGCCAGCCTGGTCTACAAGTGCTAGTTTGAGGACAGCTAGGGCTGCCCCTGAATGAATGAATGAATGAATGAATGAATGAATGAATAACAAAAAAGAATCGGGAAACAAAAGATTAAATAATGGTTACCAAACATTCACTGGGTCCTCACAGTATGACAGGCACTTAGAAAATCAAAAGAAACAAGCAAGATGGTGCTCTGCTGTCGTAATCTAGGGCAAGGGAAGAGGCCAACGCAATCTGAGGCCACCTGGTCCCACTCATGATCAAGGACTCCTCTCTTCAATAACCAAGACAAATGATCAGCAAGCCTCTACTTAATACTTACAGTGGGCAGGAACTCATTCCCTTATTCCCTCAAGAGCCTGTTGACTCACTGTCAGGAGCCTTTCCCTTCCTTTCTTTTCTGTGTGCCAGTTCTCCCTGTGCAGCCCAGACTGGCCTCCAACCTCAGATCCGTCACTCACATACACACGCGCACACACACACACACACACACACACACACACACAACACCTCAGATCCATCACACATACACACACGCGCGCACACACAACACCTCAGATCCATCACACATACACACACACACACACAAAACCTCAGATCCATCACACACACACACACACAAAACACCTCAGATCCATCACACACACACACACACACACACACACACACACACACACTCACAGAGCACCTCTGCCTCCCAGGCTGCTGGCATTACAGATGAGCACACAGGGCTAGGCCCTCAGGCCTCCTCCCTTTAAAATGATTTAAATTCCACTTTCCTGACCCTGCCATCCACTAGTCCTCTCACTATACGGAGTATTATTTCCTGACCCAAGTTTTGAGACCTAGGGAGAAAGGTTAGGGAGGCTTCCTTTCCCTATCCCCTCTGCTAAGTATCCACAGTCAGTACCGGTCTCACTGGATCCGAGTTTTTGAGAATTCTGCTCTTTAGCTCGACGACAGGAGCCAAGCCCTTTCTGGAGAGCCAACGCTGCACCTGTGATGTCAGGACACATTAGGAGTAACAAAGGCCACGGTAATGCAAGAGACCACTTCATACACACACGTCATTCCAAAATGGCTAAATTCAATCAAACATGGCAGCGTTTCCTACAATGCTCTGATCACTAGGCCAGTGTGTGTGACGTGGGCACATTTACTGGAAGCTGCTGGAACCGGAGTGGGAGCCTCCGCTTGGAGATCATAATGGACAGGGTTTTTACCAGCCTCAAAGTGGCTTGGCTTCTTCTTTCCCAGGAATTACCCAGAAATTCATTTAACATCTAAAGACTGCAAATGGACTCCATAAGGTTCCAAGTCCACACAGAGAAGGGAGACAGAGAACAGGATTCTTCATCTCACCGTAAATACAGGCCTCTCAAGGAGGGCAAAGTAGACTCCCTAAGATGGTAAATCAAGAGTCAAAGTCAGAGACATCCTGATTTAGTTCACTTCAATCACCAACTTCTTCAGTGACTTTTCAGAGTCACCTACCCAGTGTCTGCTTCCGCATCTGTAAAATGGAGCTGCTGCTGCTTCAGAGACTCACCAAGGTTACAAGGAGTGATTAGTTAGCATCATACGGTGCTTTCATCTTCAAAGCAAGATTATTAGACTATAAAGTAGAGTAGATGTGGTTTGAAAAATCTTTTTAAAACCAAAAATAAAGCACGTAAGCAAACAGAGATACAAAACGGGATGACATCATCCCCTCCAGGCAGTGGGCACTGCCTCCGCAGACACCTAATCTCTGTGTTCATAGAGACAAAGGCACAAAACAGTGCAGGAAAAGAAATGGTAGAAGAGAGAAAGGAGAAAAAAAGGGAGTAAGGTTTGGGAAAGACAAGGCTGAAATGTAAAAGGAAGACGCGATGAGGACGAAGGAAGGGATAGGAAACAGTAAGAAACAGGAAGGAAGGCAAACATCCCCAAGAAAAGCAGGATAAGGAAGAGAAGGAAGAGGAAGAGAGGGAAAAAGAAGAGAGGAAAAAGGACGGGACTGTGTGCAAAACACCAGGGTCATGAAGGAAACATTTTTTCCCTTTTTTCAAAGAGAAAAAAAGAGGCTAAAAGTTCAATTTGTTAACTAAAAAAAAATGAGAGAAAGACAGACGAAAAGCAGACGCTAGAAAAAGAGAGCATGAAGCTTCCAGGAGAATGTCTGGGAACCAGAGGATGGAAAAGAAATCATTAGCAAGTCCACAGTGTGTCCACGGCGCTGCTGTGCGGATCAATTCATTTACCGCTGCCCTGCACATTTACAGAAAAGTACCTCTGATATAATAAAGGCTCATAAACACGCAGAAATTGGGTTAGACCCGTTTCGAATTCCTGCCAAACAATGGTTCAGAAAAATGAAGCTCTATTTTAATTAGCTGGATTCATGAGTGATTTGATAACGGCAGATGCTGTCTGGATGCTTTCAGCTTGATGGGCTCCACATACATGAACTTAGAGTGGTTTTGATGCAATTAGGTATTTCTTTCTGCTCCTACACGGCAGGCCCAAGGATCTGACATGCTACTACTATATTTATCTGCACATTAATATTTCAAATCACAAAGATGAGAAAAATGATCACATGAGATAGAAAGATAGATAGAAAAATTACTTTTTAAAAGTCATTGGTGGAGAGAAGGCTTCTTTCCACCGAGTAAGGCAAAGGCGGACAGCTGAGAGAAAGCCACACAGAGCACTGTCTGTGCAGAAACACCCAATGCCCCAGCTGAAACACGACACACTGCATGCACACTTCCAATTCTCCAACTGCAGTCCAGCATCACGGCAAAGGATTAGTGCACCTAATGCACAGCCTGGCCTAGGACTAAGTGGCCTTCAAAATGTCTTTGTAATCAGGTAGCCTATTATAAACCTTGAGTACTATTCCCCGGGACGCAGGATTCATGATCATAGCGCTGAAAGTCCAAGTATCTTCACCAGGTGCTTTCAAGCCCAGCACCTGGCTGCCCCTCTCCCTTTTAAGCACTCTCTCTTCCAAAGAGCATTCTATGCTTTCCCCGCAGTGCTCACTGCCCTCTGCCATGACCACTTAGTGCAGCACCACCCATATGCACTAAAGGAGCGGCAGAAAGCACAGCAGCTTCCAGCATCGGGACGCAACTAATAAGAAGAGCCAGTCAACGCATTATCTACCTGTGTGTCATGGCTGTGCTGAGAAGCAGAGGCTAGGAAAAGGAGGCGCAGAGGGAACCCCTCCACTACTTCAGGAGTGTGTGACTCTTTCAAAATTCTGATGTAGGCTCTCAAAATTGCCACACACACACACACACACTGGGTAGCATGGAGGAGAGAAGACACGGAATGAGGCTGACTCCTCTGGCACTGCTGTGACAGGCACACAAAGAAACACAACTCGGTTCTTTTCTCCCACAGAGGACAAAGCGGACACAGGGACCTTCACACCATCTCCCCTTCATCGGCGCTAACAAGCTGAGCACTGTAAATCAAGGATGAAATTCCTGTGCCAGGAAGTGACGGAGAGGCGTTTCTTCTCTAAAGAGCCCCAAGATGCCGCCTGCTTGGGAATCAGCATCTGGGGGCAAGAGGTGGAGAGGCAGGGAGGACGGTGGCAGCAGGTCTTCACCTAATAAACACAACTTTATTATATACAGTGGCCTTTCTTCAAAAGTTATTTATTTCACAAAACCACTCTGCTAAATAGAGGTTTCAATCTAATTGAATCGCATCTGCATATGGTAAATGCACTGAGTGCGTCTTTGGGATTCGCATTTTCCTCCACAGTTGAAGGGTTCACTGATTTCCCAATATGTACACACACAAGACTGGAAGAAGAGAGGAGAGGACTGACTGCCCCTTAAACTACATATCCATTGTTTCAGCCCTTTACCGAAGACAGGCTCTGTAACACAGGATGGTGTTTACAATACCCTAAAGGACACAAACCAAGAAGGCAGAAGGAGGTGCCTGTGCCGTGGGGCCCACAATCATGGGTGGCTTCTGCTCACACAGGTCTTCAGAATGCACCTGCCCACTACTACCTCCTTCTTCCACTCCTGAGGAGATGGGAAGGGGCTCTTCTATCGGGCTCACTGGAACTCTCAGGGCTCATGGCCACATCCCAGAGTAGGCCGCCCGGTGAATTAAAATTGAGATACAAATAAAAATGACCATTTTTAACAATAAACAAAAAGTGTCACTAAATCAAACAAAATAGGGGTGGAGGTGTTGTTTTTAAAGGAGAAAAAATACTCAAAGCAAAAGATCCCATATGAGGAGCTGAAGAAGAGACAGGTCAGGACTTCCCACAAAGGCTCATACTAGAAAAAAGTGACCACGACACAGGAAGAGACACTATTCTGAAGAAGGGAAGCAGGGACACAGATCCCAGATTCTGATGCTACTCCTGGTGGCATTCGCCTGCATTCCTAGCTACTCAGGAGGAGGGCAGAGGCATTGGCTACTGAGGGTGGGAGGCCTGCCTCATAATGACAGGTGGAGAGTGACAGGAGGGAGGGTCTGGAGTCCAGCCTGCACCAGGATGTACATCCCTGCACTATGGTCAACTGTTTCTTTCCCCTGATCCTCTTGCTCATGTCACAAGAAATTTAACTTTTTCAAGAACTGCATCCCAGAAGACATCCCTGCTCCAAAAGGTTAAGCACCTAACCTAGAAAAACTCTTTTCGGCCCTCCTCGTCCTCTACTAGACTAGCCTGTCGATACAAACTTCATCAAACCTTCCTATTAAAAACAGAACAGACAGAAAGATGCAAAGAATACAAATCAAAAGGAAAATTCTGCCATAAGCTGAGCCTCCCAAATCTGGTTCAGCCACATTCTTGCCCACAGCCTGCACCTCTCGGCGCCTCCCTACGGTTTCAAAATGCAGCTGCACAGGTCTCTTCAAATTCAGATTTCTAGCACCTCTAATTACAGGCCTCTTGAGCCAGGCTCCTTTAATTAATGAACCTGACTCTCTCTCTTCAAAGGAAATCTGCATATGAGATGCACAGGGTGAGCTGACCTATCAGGGCTATATGATGGCTGCACAGCACTGCACAGCACACGATGGCAGCCAGCACTCTGCATCCAACAACAGCAAAGGTGTCTCCGCCTCCACGGCCCAGTCCAAGCCATCCTCACCCAACACTGTGTGCTTAAGGCCATAAAATACTTCTTGAACTCAAGAGAAGAGAAAACAGCTCTGCTGGGTGTGACTAGCAAGACCCAAAGAGAGCCCGGTTCTCCCTGGTTCCTGTGCTCCCTTGTTTTCACTTTCTTCCCTCTGCCAGAGTGAGTGTGGACTACAGGCTAGAGAGAGGACCACTGCTCAAGGCTGGATCAGCCGCAGAGGGAACAGCCTGGACTCTGAACTATCTGGAAGAAGTAAACACAACAGGCCTGGGACTGAGTTCATAGGACTGAAATAAAACTGGTTAGAACTTAATATAAAGCAGGTTGGGACCGGCTCCTGAAGGAAGGCCACTGGTCACCAGGTGTGGCAAAGGAAGAGCACATGCCAGGAGATACAGCCTTGGGGTCTGCCCTCACAGACCCTCTGCACCGCTCCTCTTCTGTCTGACTCGCTGCTGAGCCAGTTCTGCCTACAGCCCTCTCCCAAAAGTGGCTACAAGGCAGCTTGTACCTAGGAAAGCCGCACTATCTTTAGACTGCACAGAGCCTAGAAACATTCATAAATAACAACACAGACGGCAGAAGAGACAAGGTCTGGGCCACATTAAAACAATTCCAGGTAAAGTTTCAAGTCAAAGATTTGAGGGGCAGTAAAAGATCCAACAGGTTTGGCAAAAATGAAAACAGGCTGTGTTCTGTCCCTATCTAACCTGACAGCCATTTCTCAAGGGTCCCACAGCAGGCCTAATGGGACATTTCCATTTTTTCCCTAATAAACACACCTCTTCTCCAAGGAAATAGAAGTTCTTAGGACACATAGGCTTCTCACCGAGGGTCATGGTATAAAACCAGGCTAGAAACTATCAGAGAACAGGGCCAGGACGAAAATAAACTAAAAGCACAAAGTCAGCTCTTCGTCCACTTAGTTCTTCTCACAGTATGTCACAACACAGACATCGGAACTGCAGTGAGTTTCTGTCACTATGAACACAGTCGTGGAAGGGTGAAAACATGCGGCATCAGTCCAGCTAATAGTCAGCCTGGCACATTAATGTAGGGCATGCTCACCGAGCACTGAATCTCATGGGTCGCTTGCCATGTTATGCCCAGAGCCCAGGAACTAACATGGGCCATCATTTCTGCACTCCCACTACGCCCAGTCTCCAAATCTGTCTGACTCCTTATTCCCAAAACATAAGCAGCCAGAGATGGCCAAAGAATCTTATATTTGGTTTGGTTTTCCAACCAAAACATTCTCTAAGTTTACTGTTATTTGAAGTGGAAGCATTTAATTTCCTATCAAAAGGTAAAAACAGAAGAATGGAGAATGCAAAAGCTAAAGATGAAAGTTGGGATGCACAAAATAAGGGGCTGGGAGTAGCTGAGATCAGGAATGTCCAGGGATTCTTGGCATGGGAAGCCACACCAGCAAGCCAGGCACTCTCTTTCCAGGGTGTCTCAAGGGGAAATCACCCATCGATCCTAGGACACACACGCTCTAGGACCAATCCCTTACCTCAGATCTGCCTCTGCCTCAAATTCCTGCTTGCGCTTTAATGTTTAAATTATTAAATGCATTAATGTATTTACATTATTCAAGTCTTCTGTGCATTTTTTCTAAGATAATTTATGTATAAGAGTTTGGATGTCCGTGACTGTTAATGTCTACAACCCTTCCTGTTCATTATTGATTCTGGAAGAAAAAAAAAGTCAGAGTTTTAATGCCTTATTTTTAATGTATTAAGAGTCTGAATAAGTGCATTCTCTTTTTTCTTTTGTAATTTCATAATTTAAGTAGTGCATTTATTAAACTGACACAGTATGAATTGTGGTGAAGCCTGGCATGGCTCCATGCTGCCTAGCAGCTCACTCTGCTCCTGTGCAACCAGGCATCCGCCAGCGTTCTCTCAGGGAGCAATTCCCACCTCCGCATCAGGGGAGGGGCAAGCATTTGCCCAGTGCATGCTCTCTAAAGAAGATTTTCTTCCTCCTTTTCAGGTTCTTGCCCAAATCAGCCCTCCTTACTACTCGGCTTCTAGAAGTCCTCTGCTCATCGGAAGTCCTCATCTGGATGCACTGCGGGTTACATCCAAACAGAGCTTGCAATCAGCACACAATTTTCAAGAACAATAAACATGCTTGAAGCTTAACATAACAAAATCAAGCAAACAAAACTACTTTTTGAAAGAATTCTCAAACATCTCTAACACATAACATCTCCAACTTGGGAAATAAACGCTTGTTTCTATTGAAATCCAGCTCCCCCAGCAAAGAAATCACTTTCAACTATAGCCAGATCGACAGTGACACCCAATGGCCCATTAGTTTAATCCCAGCTGAGCAACCCCAAGAGGTTGCCCCTGGGGAAAAGGGTTTTAGGCAGAGTTCCTGTGTGATCACAGGGTGGGGCTTGAAGGAAAAAATCACCTACCAACCTCTTTTCACGGCACTAAATTGCTAAGGGGTAGACAGCTTACCCCACCTGGACCAGGTGTATAACTTCCACATGTGCAAACACTGGGCAGTATAACACATAGCAAGTTTCCTTCTGGTGGGAGGTGTGAGCACATCTGCATTAAGTGAACACCTACACATACATGCAGTGCACAACAGCTGGACTGAACAACACTGTCCCTATCAACTGGAAGTGAAAAAAGAAAACCAGAAGTTTGCTGCTGTTTTTAGAGCTTGACCCTGCCACATCTCACACTGAATGCACGTATGCTCATACACACATACCCATACATACACTAATTTATATATTTTCTCCCTTTCTTTTTTTCTGTTTTCCTGTTTCTTTTTTTTTTTCTTTTCTTTTTTGGCTACTCATTACCATTCTTTAACTGTTACAATTTATATCAGCATATAATGTTAAATAATTACAGGGAACGAAGCTCACTCTAGTGAGGATATAAACGCGCTGTGGGAATCTACAGATTTAAACAAATAACACTCACGGTAGGGGGTGAGCGGATGAATTAGCATTAATATCCTGCCTGGGAGATCCCAGTGCACTGGTACTGCTTAAATACAGATCTTTTCTGTAACAGTCAATATGACAGCTCCCGGCAATACGGCCCCTTTCCCTTTCTCAGTCAATATAGCAGCCAGTGAAAATAGAAACGTCCCTATAGAAATCAATATAGCAGCCAGCTAAAATAAACCCTTCCCTTTTAAGGGCTATATAATAGTCAGCTAAATGGAAGAATTGGCACCCCTGCTGGATAGCTCAGCAGCAAAGCCAAGGAACGAACAAGCCACGAACACTGAATGATCCTTGAGCTCCTACCTAGAAAGGGAGATGTGTCCTGGGAGGACACCAAGTGAGAGCTGCAGAGTGGCCCGGCCAGGCTGCCTGCAGAACCTACAACCAATCACCCACGACGTAAGCAGCTACGGGGTCACCCCACACCAGAGTTAAATTAAAGCGGCCAGAAATTTTAGAATAATTTAAAATAACCTTATTCAAACTTTTGTTCTCAAAGAGGAGAGGTAGTATCTGGATTTGAACCCAATACCAGTTCCCACCTTAGCCTGAGAAGGGTGTTGCACTAAGTTAACAGATCTGTGCTTTCTGATCCCTAGCACCAGGACTAGTGAGTGAAACACACAGCCACAGGAGGGAACACAGCACTCTGTGTGAACAGTACCTAGTGCACACACAGACACAGGAGGGAACACAGCAATCCATGTGAACGGTACCCAGTGCACACACAGAGCTCGTCTTAAAAACTCTTAAATATTGCAATGAAATCATACATCATACATATCTGGTACTCCACACACACATCAGGGAACGTAGTCTCCTTCCTTCAAGGCATGTGGGGGAATGGTTATTACAACAGAATTTAGGAGATGACTCTTCCAAAGGCTAAAACTGGCCAAAGACCTTTTAAAAAGAAAAGAGGACGGGGTGTTTGAATGAGAAGTCACTGGAACATTAGTTCTGCTGGACTTAAGGGTTTGAAAAATGTGGAGTGCAATGCAGACACCCGCGCAGGTTTCCAACCAACAAGCCCTGGAGTCAATGCTGGGGCTGTTATGCTCCAAAACAGCTGAGCAGCAGGGACCCACCCCATCTTCATTAAAATTCGACAATCTGTCTGCCATCCTTAGAGTAAATCCACAGAGAGCCCCTGTTTCCCTGGCCAGGTGTTTAACACCCAATGATGCTCATGTCATCAATCAGGTGACTCCGTCAAGTGCCACGGTGTCAGCTATCAGGAAAAAAAAAGATTCTCCAAGTCCTGGTTGAAAGCCCTAGTACTTAAAGTGTTAGATTACATCATGCTACCTACAGATAGCTGCCCTTCACATCAGAATTCCAGTTACAGAGCATCTTCAGGGTTAAAAGGGTTAACGTGAGATAGGACCCCAATCATAGCAATGCTCATTCTGCCACAGTCTTCCAGTAAACAAGTCCCTACGAGTCACAGGTCCTACAGCCCCTAAAAGTCACTGTCCCTTCCATTCCAGTAAGTTCTACTATGACTATGGCAGTCATCTGGTGGGGAAATGGACCTGTAGGACAGGACAGGCCTCCTCTTACCTTACCAAATGTGCGATCATGAAAATGAGTCACTGCTATGACTTGACATGGCACTCAGCTTCCAGCACTGACCCCAATGAGTGCTTTATAAACCCTGACGTGCAAGGGCCCAAAAATGTGGGGTGGGCACTAGAGATGGCTCAGTGGTTAATAGCACCTGATGCTCTTGCAGAGAACCCAGGTTTGGTTCTCGGCACCCATAAGGTAGCTCACACCCATCCCTAACTCCTATTCTAGAATATCTGATACCCTCTTCTGACCTCAAGGGTACCAAGCACACATGAGGTACATACATGCACACACAGCAAACCATTCATACACATAAGACAAATCTTAAAAAAAACTTGTTTTTAACCGGGGGTATACACTTTCAGTCAGGTAGTATTAGAGCTAAAGAGAGTGCATCATGATGTTAGCAAAAACTGTCAACTCCAGATGCCACTATAGTCATCAAAGGCGAGCAAGAGGCAGGAAGGGAGGGAGGGACAGAGAATGAGAGAGTAATTAAAGAGAAATATAATTCTGAAAGGAAAGAGGGAAAGAGAAACACAGAAGACGAGATCGGAGATAACACAAGCGCTCACAAAGAAAGACAAAGCCCTCTCTGGCATTTGCAGCTCGCGGCTTTCGGGGCATTTGTGAAATGACAGTTGCAATAATACAAACAGAATGGTGAGTCATCTGCTTCCAACCTGAGTCAAAAAGGGCTGTTTCTAGACAATCTGAAAGCAAAGCAGCTCTGCCTGCACACTTAACCACGCCTACCGTGCACCACCGCTACAGGACAGGATGTGGGGAAGAACGAGGCGGTGGGAGTGAGTGCCGTCTTTACTGGTCCCAGTGTCACCGCAAAGAAATACTGTCAAGATTTAAACCATAATAATGGAAAGGCTATAAAGGTCTCAGTTATAATGCTTCCTCTGATGTTCCCGTTCATAAATGCCCCTTTATGCTGCCCACGTAGCAATACTCCACTAAACATCAGTACATGTGTACCCCAGTGGGAACGCTGCACCCTAGGTTCCCAGCAGGAAGCCAGGCAGCAACTAAGCAACCCAACTCCTTGACTCATCATCTCCAGCCTGTGTAGGTGAGCACACACACTCACTTCCATCTGTGTAGGTGAGCACACACACTCACTTCCATCTGTGTAGGTGAGCACATACACTCACTTCCACCTCTCAAGGGTGGACTGAGTGCCACCCAGGAGCCAATGAATAGAGCATACAGCCATCCCATAACAGGGTCAACAAGGCATCTACATGCCAAACACCTGGGAAAAACAGACATAGATGTATTCCATGTGGACACACATCCGTGTAATACAGAGACTCTTTTACTACTTGGACACCTAAAATCCTCAAACACACACACACACACACACACACGCCTAGTGGCCTAATGTGAAATGCAGTTTCCTCTGCTTTGTGTTTTGTGTAGATTGCAGATCAGTAGCACTTAAAAGGAAGCTAATTAGGTGTGTTCAGAGAGACACCTTTACTTGGATTTAGCAGGCAGAAAGGTTTTAAAAAATGGTTTCAAGAGATCATTTCCCTAGCAGGGTTTGGGGGTGCACGTTTTTAGTTCCCACACTCAAGAGGCAAAGGCAGGAAGATCTACATAAGTTTGAGGCCAACCTGGTCTACAAAACAAGTTTAGGACAGCCAGAGCTACACAGAGAACCCAGTCTCAGAGAGAGAGGGAGAGAGGGACGGAGGGAGGGAGGCCATTTCCTAGCTGGGTGTAGAGCTCAGTGAACACAGCATACACCACCCTGAGCTGGCTCCCTAGATAACACCAGACAGTCACAAGGAAAGGTAGAGGGCTGGGGTGCAGTTCAGCAGGAGAGCTTTTCTCAAGAATGTACAAGGTCTGGGGTTCAACCCCCAGTAGCTCCAAAAGTAAAGAAACAAAAGGTACATGCCTTTCATCCCAGCACTTAGGGACAAAGGCCGGTGAATCTGTGAATTCTAGTCTAACACGATCTATATAATGAGTTCCAGACACCAGGGCTATATAGTGAGACCCTGTCTCTTACACGCATGAATACCTCAGATGCATGTCGAGGAGATAGAAACTAAGACATGGTGCATACAAGAACAGATGCCAGGATAAAATGAGGCTAAAACCTGTACCAAGAAAACCATGAAAGGCAATCAGGGAAGTCAAAGTATAAAACTATGAAAAGATAGTCGGTTGTGGTGGCGCACTCCAGTAGGATTTGCTGAAGGAGGCAGAGGCAGGAGAATCACAAGTTCGAGGCCAGCCTGGGCTACACATTAAAAAAAAAAAAAAAAACTATGAAAAGACTGATACTGTAAACCCAGCTTGGTGGCCGACACAGGAGGATAGCGAGGTGGGCAGCCAGTGCCAACCACAAGCCACCACTGGCTTGCCTTCCCTGTTGATCTGGAATTGGTGAGCCTGTGACAGAGCCAGCAATTATCATTAGGCCCCTGTATTTATTTCACACACAAAGGCAAGCAGAAGAGACCAGTTAGTAATGAGTAAGTAATGACCACGAAACACACTGTTCCACAGAGCTGCGAGAGCAGGAGACTATGTGGAAACACAAAGTGAAAGGATAAAATAAGCTAGAGAAACTCAATTTTCCTCTCCCTTCCTCCCAGAGCCACACTTAGGATAAAACGAGGTTTGTGCAGGTTAATCCTTATGAGGTAAGAAAAAAATGATTAAATACATTTAAAAAATCAATTGTACATTAAACCAAATCCAGGAACTGCAAAAACAAACACCACAGCGCTCCTCCAGCCAGTATTAGCTACAGTCTGGTCAGCAGGGGATACCCTGCCTGACAGAGTCCCAGGAGGTAATGGGGGCGGGGCACAGAAGAGGAACTGTCTGTCAATCTATCTGGACTTCACTGGAAATACTGACTTCTAGATACTACAAAGAAAGAAATCTCCTATAAATAAGCCTCTAGAGATCAAGATGAAATTTTAAAAACTCCACTAAAACAATGGTAACCATTTGTTAAACAGAAGTTATAAAATCACTTCAATGTTAAATGATTTGCCACTATTTCTAGTCATTCCTTCTGCTCATTAACAAAGTCTATTAACTGTCATTTCTAGAGCGACAAGAGAACTAAAGAGGTGAAACTGCCTTGCTTTTGTCTTTGAGGGGCACTCTGTGGGTAGGCCCTCCTGATTCCCAGGGCCCCAGGAGCCTCAGAGGAAAGACTATCAGAAGGCAAAGCCCTGACTGCCTGCCCCTCCCACAGGAGCCAGGACGGTGTACCTCGCTAACCTTCAACACCCTCCCAAGGCTGGCTGCCTTCTCTGCACACACCAGCACCACCCAGGTCTTCACAGGCCTTGCTTTAGCTACACACCAGAAGCTCAGGGCCAGGGTAGAAGGGCTCTTCTGGGAAAGCTGTCTGGTTTACGCACTTCCAACAAAGCCCAGGGCCCAGTAATCAGTCTTTGACCCTAAAGTCTCAACAAGTGACAAACCTAAAGCTTTCCCCTCCGTGTGCTTCTGACAGAAGCAGTCTGGAACTCTAGAGAAACCTCTAAGCTGCCAGGATTGCAAGGGAAACAGGTAATCGAACACATGACAGTGTATTCTCACTAGAGTAAGACAAGACTCATGGAGACGGTTCCAAAGCTCACAGCACTGTTCAAGTGGGTTATTGACAACTAGCAGTTGGCAGCAAGGAGGAGCCGACAAAAAGACTACACTCCCTTAAAGGCATCTCGATTCTCTTATCTTCAAAGACGATGAAGGCCACTGCACTAACTGACAGGGGAAACGCCTGGATGCTGATGGGGTACAGATAAAGGATTCACCTGAGGGGCAGAGAAAGGGGAAACGGGGCCCTGGATATTGAGTTTCCTTTACTTAGGTGGATTCCAGTGACTCCCGGAGGACCCTGAGTTAGAAAGCAAAGCGCTAGCTTGCCCAACCTTCACTCTGCCAGCAGGAGATGGAATAACAGGGAGCTGCTGCCCCCTAGAAGCTACCTGAGATGTAGCAGCTTCCGTAGAGACACCAGATGAAAAGATCCTATTATCTCCCTCGATCTCATAACCTGTCATTAGTGAGGTGCATGGGTGCAGACGCCTCCTCCGAGCCTGAGGAGGCGCACATCACCTGTGATAAATTAATAGGTGCCTTCTCAACAGCGAAGATGCACACAGAAGACTCCAACCAGGGAGAGCACAGCAAGCACAGAGCAGCAGGCAGCCCCTGCCACAGCCTGTCTGAGCCGCACCGCACCACGCCAGTCAACACTGTGCCCAGATCTGCAGCTCCCATCCGCTCAAGTTCAGCAGGAGCACCTGAGACTTTGAATCTCAGCCCACTGCACTCACTCTGGAGGTCTGATTGCCCTGGGCTTCAGGTCCCTCACTAGAAAACCAGAAGGGTAATCCTCACCGGGGTGTGAGACTTGAACCAGACGAAAATAAAGAAACAGGCACTGAGGCCACAGAACTACACAGTAGCCCTTTTGGCCGATGAGATCAGAGCTAATAATTGCTCAGTTAATAAAAGAAACTTTTTCAGTTAAATTGAAGAATCATTAAAAATGGAGCCTACTCTACTTACCTTCAACATTTTATACTAACTGAAAATCTATAAATGTACAGTCATTCACTAATCTTTTGATGTGGAGCCAAGACTTCTCCTTTGAGTGTGGGCCCACAGACTGGAGTTCCCAGACATCTCTCTCCTGAATAAACCCCACCCACAACACACCCTCCACATTTCTAAAGCAAAGCAAGAGCCTAAAGACATTACAAAAGCAACTGCAGCATGGATCCGACTGGATCCGTATGGTCTCAGCCTGGTGTTTACTGTCCCAGGCTGAATTTGATGGCAATCTTCTTAGTTCACATTCACCACACAAGTAACTGAATTTTTAACAGAAAATTTTGGTCTCGTTAGTCTCTACAGATGCATCACTCCCGTAAAATCCTCTTCACTTTGTCTCCACTGCTGGTATCACAGTTAACGAAACAGCACTGCTCAATGAGAAGCACACCTGGCAGGGGAGGGCTAGAAGCTGGAAGAATATGGGATCAGCTGGCCAGCCTGCATCATGAAAATCCTGGTCAGGAGACGAGGTTCTGGAGGCCTGAAAGGAGTGGTTCTTAACCTTCCTAATGCTGTGACCCTTTAATACCCTCATGTTGTGGTAACCCCGACCACAAATTTTTTTCATTGCTACTTCATAACTGTAATTTTGCTACTGTAATGCAAATATCTATGTTTTCTGATGGTCTTAGGTGACCCTGTGAAAGGGTCATTCAACACCCGCTGAGGGACCAAGAGTCACAGCTTGAGAACCACTGAGTTATAGGCCGTCAGAAGACGCTCTTGACACTTTTAAAGAAATACATGTTTAGGGTGCCCTACTTTATTTCACAAGAGATGGGTAGCAGTTCTCAAAAGTACATACAGGCCCAAAGTGAAGACATTTGCTACCAAGAATGAATGACAAGTTCAAGTTCCACATGCGTGCCATGGCAAATCATATGTACACACACACACATAAATAAATGCAAAACAATATTTTAATGTACATGCAAAAGCCAGGTATGATGGGAAACTGAGGCAGGAGAATCACAAGTTCAAAGACAGCCTGGACTATAAAGTAAGACCCTATTGCAGGAAAAAAAAAAAGGCACATAAGACAAAAAGCTGGAAAAGGAAAATACAGGAAAAGAGGAAGAACTGTTAACATCTCCAAAATCCACTTCCAGTGAAGTGTGGAAAAATAGGAAACCATTTAGACAGTCAACTTGCGAGCTGGATTCTGCTGCTGGTACTAACTCCTGGTTACACAAGGCTAGAAAAAGAGGCCCTAACCCAAAGATCCCCTTCACTGTGGGTCTGGCTGAGTCACAGCTGACACCAACCGTGAGAGGCCTCCTGGAAGATCCCTTGGCAAAAGGAACGCTCTGAGCACCACCCCAGACTGTAGACAGAGGAGCTGCAGCCCCGGGGGCTTCCAGGCAAGAGGTCGCAAAGGTGGCAGTGCAAGCATCTTTTCGACAGGGCAATGCATCCTCAACACGCTCCACTGGGGGCCATGTGTTAGCCCCTCTCTGCCTCCGACTGTCGAGGGGTGCCCCTAGATAGATTTACCTCCAGAATCACTCAATGTCAGCCCATCTCAAGCCTGCTCAGACAAACTCATAATGGCAGAGCGAAGATTTGTGGAGCAACAAGCATAAATCTTGGTTATAACTACAAACCATAAAAGAAAGGAGAGCTGGGAGGGAAGAGGGAAGGGCGGCAGACACGTCCTTCTCCCAAGCACCACTTTATCTTCCTGCAGCTCTGCACCACGCACAGGGGATTAACTATGGGACATATTTTTCAAGCCCAATCAGTCTGTGTAGTTTGACAATGGGCTCAAATATTTTTAAATGGAAATTATCCTGGAAATGTGGGGCACACAGCTGTCCTAAGAACAGCGTGTTCAGTGCTCTTCAGAGGGCTATATGAGTTCTGTTTGCCACCCTACAGGCCACACGAAAAGATATTTATATATAACAATTTTTCAAGTATGATAATGATCAACTTTAAACAAAGGAAAAGCATTTTTGGAATGTCCCTCTGTCCCAGTAAGAGGCATGGAGCCCACCTTCAGCAGTACTACTGGAACAGCTGAGAAACAGCCACAGCTCCAGGAGCAAGGGGCCACAGGCGTCCTTCTTAAAGAATGCATCGGGACTAGATTAAAAACAAACCTCCCTTAGTATGCTCAGAAAAACATACAACCGCTCCAGCCGTGGATCCTACAGCTCCGAAATAAGAACGCTGTTCAGTGATCTCCAGGGCAGGGCCTCTCCTTACAGGAGCCACAGCAAACACAAAATAGGACCATGAAAAGCCAGGAAGCTAAAGCACAAACAAAGGTGAAAACTGTCTCAATGCCATTTCTCTAATTATTACCCCAAGAGTTTCGATTCATCTAATAATTATTTGTAAAAGAATACCTCCAAACTGAAAAAAACAACCTCCTCATCTACCTGAAAGAGGAAACAACTAAAGGGCACCGCCTAGTCTTTTCCATAAACCTCCTCAGACTATAATAGGAAGGATGGAGCAGGAAGAGGCAGTAATTTCAAAATCAGTAAGTGGCCTGGAGATTAGAGCCACCCAGAGATGGAATGAGGCTTGTTTCCAGTTCGTCCATTTCAGCCCTTAGAGCTAACCAGTGTCCCTCCTAGACCTGTCAGGAAGAGGGGGCACCGGCACCTCCCCACTCGGAGCGGCTCTGGGTGAACATTAGTGGTAAAAGGGTACATTTTCCTCACTAAAGGTTTTAGACTACTTAGGAGAGAAGCCTGGGAAAGGAGGGAAGCCAGCATGTCTTCCTATCCTGGCTCATCACACGGTGACAGCCTCCCCATCAAGAGGCACTGAGAGAGAGCCCCATCCGCAAACGCTTTACATGTGGTCTTGTTCTCAGCAGCAAATACAGCCAGTAGCAGTTCTGCTAGTCAGACAGCTGAGGCCAAGGAATCATGAGAACAAGGGCAGCCTGGGTTTACAAAAACAAAGTAATGGATTTTGCACTATCTGTCTGGTGTCATCCCTATTCACTACATTCTGACAGAGGTTCCTGTGCAAGAAAAAGGCAAGCAAGAAGTGACAAGCCAGCATGTAAACTCTGCCTTATTCACTACCTTCCTGGAAAGAAGGACAACTTCCTGAGATTCCCGCATTTCTGGTTTCATTACTCATATGTGTAAAACACTTTTGCAAATGTATCAAAAACAAATATATGCCAGGTATGGTGGCATACACCTATAATTCTAGCACTTTAACTAAGGCAGGAGAATTGCCATTAGTTCAAGGCTCAACCTGGGCTACATAATGAGTTCCAGACCAGCCGAGTTTATTGAGTGACATCACCTTAATGCTTCCACCCCCACCAAATTTTCCCACAGAATATCTGAATTTTATAATATATCTACATTTGTTATGCTATTATACACACGCATGTACACACATGTATACATGAGTATGCACAAAGAAATGTATTGAGCATATGAATGTCATCCTTCAAAAATGTTCTGATGAGTAAAAAATAAGAACCACCTATTCCCGCTGACCCTGCCAATTAGTACAGCAGCAAGGTATTCCAACCACAAAAACTGCAAAAGACACAACCCCAAGGCAGACTGTCAGGGATACCCTAGAGATGGAGAAGACAGGCAACAGCCATAGCCATTCTTAAAGAAAAGCTCCCTAGATTCACCAAAATAGTTATGGTCTGTTTGTTTGTTTGTTTGTTTGTTTGTTTGTTTGTTTGTTTTTCAAGATAGGGTTTCTCTGTAGCTTTGGAGACTGTCCTGGAACTCACTCTGTAGACCAGGCTGGCCTCAAACTCACAGAGATCCACCTGCCTCTGCCTCCTGAGTGCTGGGATTAAAGGTGTGTGCCACCACAGCCTGGAATTAATGGTCTTTTGATAACCAGCCTCTGGTGAATTGGTTTCAAAAACAAAGAGAAGGAGCTGGAGAGGTGGTCTGGTAGTTAAGAGCACTTGCTGTTCTTGCAGAGGACCCAAATTCCATTCCCAGCCATCCACACAGCAGATCTCAACTTCTGTAAGTCGGTTTCAAAAGATCTAGTGCCCCCTTCTGGTTTCCTTAAGGCCTGGCACATACATGGTAGACACATGTAAGCACATACACAATGAAGGGTGGGGAGAAGAGCTGAGCTGAGCCATGTGGCACATGTCTTTAACTCCAACACTCAGTAAGCAGAGGCAGGCAGATCTCTGTGAGTTTGAGCCTCTCCTGGTCTACATAGTAAGTCTCAGACCAGGTATGGTTGGTTATACAGAGATTCCATCTTAAATTTAAAAAAAAAAAAGTTTTAACCTAAAAAAGCTGACAAGGTAGAAATTTACTATCCTCTTTGGATTATTTTGGGGGAAAGATGCAGAGAACAGGATCAAAAGCAAAAACAGCAGAATGGGTAATCCACGCCTGTGGTCCCAGCACTCAGGAGGCGGGGGCAGGAAGAGGCCAGCCAAGAATATAGCCTTAACTACAGAGTCTGACACTGTATCAAAACAAATAAATGGAAAACCCTTAGACCTACAGACCAGAAGCAGCAAAGACAGCAGGAAACTCACCCATTAGAGAGAATTTGGTGTCTAAGAGCAAGAAGTTGAAACTATTGAACCCAGCACAGGCCTGGGTAAAGCAGGGGAGCAATAACACTGCTGGATATTGAGACAGAGGGAGGCAAATGAACAGATATGCAAACTAAACCGTATTTATCACTTCAAACAGCCAGCAATCAGATGACTAAAAGGAAATCTCAGGTTCCTAGGCCTAGTTTCAGCATCCAGGCAAGACGAGAGCTGAGCTGTGCCAGGCGCTTGGTCATTCAGCGTCACATATGCAGACAAGTGCTCTACCACTGAGCTTCCCATGCACCAGCTCTCACCACACAGTCCAAGGCTGGCCTCGGTCTCACGCTGAGATTACAGGTGTGTGCCATGTGTTCAAGGGCTCTCAGAGAAGTCCAGGGAACCAGATGCGGGATCTGTATGAGCCCCAGAATGGGCATACATGCATGGCCAGAGTCCTGGCTCAACAGAAGAGCCACAGGCTGTTTTCAACACACCTGAGAGAAGACAGAGATCAACCCTCCTGAGAGCTGTCAACATTTCCTCCCTTGGGACAAGGGAGACAGCTCAGTGGGTAAAAGTGCTTTCCATGCAAGCCAGACTCCACCGCAGAACTCAGAGTGGAGAAAGAGAAGCAACTCTGCTGTCCTGGAACTCACAGAGATCCACCTGCCTCTGCCTCTAAGTGCTAGCTGGGACTGAAGGTGTGTGCCACTACACCCAGGCCTGAATTGTAGTTTTTAAGAAGGAAAAAGTTTACTTCAAAGTGATCATCTGGGATTTAGCAAGAGGGCAGGTAACAGGTAGCACTTGTCACACAGACTGACAACCTGAGTTTACTCCCCAGAGCCACAGCAGGAGGGGAGAACCAGCTTCCCAAGCTGATCTCTGTTGTACAGAGCGCAAGCAGTGCTGAAGCATGTGCACACCCACATTCACACGCGCACACATGCATGCACACGCATGCACATGCCCCAAATAAAAGATAAATCCATTTTTAAGATGACCATCTAGCTTTTTTTTTTAATAGTGGCGATTTGTTTTTTGTTTTGTTTTGTTTAAGACAAGGTCTTATTTAGCTCAAACTGGCTTCAAACTTACTATGTAGCTAAGGACGACTTTACCTTGAACTTCACCTCCCAAGTGCTAGAATTACAGGCATACACCACCTCTCCTGTTTCACGTCGTACTGGGGATGGAACCCAAGGCTTCACGCATGACAGGCTACCAACTAAGCTACAACCACAGCCCTAATGATCATCTAGTTCTGGAAAACAAAATTATCTGCCTTCAGCATGTTGTGCTTAATCCTTCCCGTGCAGAGCCCAGAAAACAACCATTAAGGAATTTTGTACAAAATTCACAAGCAAGCTGGGGCATAATAGCACACACCTTTAATCCCAGCACTAGGAAGGCAGAGGCAGGTGGATTTCTGAGTTCAAGGCCTGCCTGTCTACAGAATAAGTCCCAGGAAAGCCAGAACTACATAGTGGGACTCTGTCTTGGGAGGAAAAATTACAATGAGTTAAAAATAAACATAATTTTATCATCATAGTCCTCAAGACCTAGCTTCAGATACCTCAGAAACTATCCCTAAGCTCCCACTGACAATGCTCCCCCTTCTCTGAATGAGGCGCCCTCTCCGACTCCCAGCCAGGCAGGCAGCTCAGCCTAAATTATACCCAACTTTGTGCTGCTTTCTAAAATTACAGACAGTGCTCCCTTTTCGCTAATTGTTTCATGTACACAAATGTCTTTTTTTCACCAAATAAAATACACGAATTACTTAAAAACAAGGCCTGTTTGATTTTGTAATAGTCTATTCTCCAGTGCTGCAGTTAAGCACTCACGAAGCAGCCGACACACTGGGCTTGCACCGTCTCCCTCCCTGTCGAAGGAGCTGAGCACCAAGGCTTCCCAACCACAGCCCTGTGTACTGAGCTGTGGACCTGAGCTGCTCCTCACTTGTCCAGCACCCTAGGATGGCCACCTAGCCAGTCACCACCAGTCCACAGCAGCCAAGAGCTCTCTTGCTACTCAATCTGTGCCCATGGCTTGCCCCAAAAGCAAGCCCTCTGTTGGCTCCTCTGCCTGCCACCCTCCTGCCACCATTCCCAAGAGGAAGGAGCTGCTCACACAAGACCATACAACTCGGCTGGTGCCCTCATTTAATCAGGCTGCTGCAAATGGCTGGCCAAAAGCAATAAGGGCATGACTGAGAGACTGTGGGAGTTTAATATAAAAAAATTAATAAAAAAAGGGGGGGAAGGAGAAAGGGTCTACCTTTTAATAGGGCCCTAATTACCCAACTCACAGGATCAGCCCAAATGAGATGGGAGTTTATTTCGGGTTTTTTTTTAATTATTGTTTTTTTTATATATATATAAATTGCTGCTATGTGTTTTCTTTCCTCTGAGCAATTATGCAGTAAGTACGTAAAGAGGAGAAAAAAATATTAATTAAATATAAGGTAATTGTAGCGTTGGCCTGGAGAGAATGAGTGTGAACTCTGGACGATCACAGGCTACCAGGGTTTGAAGACTGCTCAGGGGCTCCCAGGAAAGAAAGAAATAACATAACCAACCAACAGGCAGATGCACTGTGCAGCGGAAGAAGCCACATTCAGAACCCCACACGGCACAGGCCTGCGGGGCTCCCCACTCCCAGGAGTTAGCCAATGTAAGACACTCTGGGCTACCAAAAGCTTTCTCAGTCGTACCCCCAAAAGACGGCCTGTCCTCACTTCTTAGGATGGAGAGCCAGATCAGGAAGTTTCAAACAAGCCCACAGTAGCAGGGATAAAAAGAGCACTGTGCTCAGTCTGGACTTGAGTCTGAAGGGTTTGGAAGGAGGACACACCTACGCCTGGGAGTGTGAAGCATCCTAGGAAGGGGCAGGAAAGAGGTACGCAGAAATGTTGATATGAGAGCCCATAACTGGTGACAAAAGGTGACACGAAAAGTCTCAGAGGTACTTGTGTCCTCTGGGCCTAACTGCACCACAGCCGGATTCATCTCACCCGCTGCCTAGAAAGCCTCAGAACATGCTAGAACCTGGACCTGTTCATACCAGGCCTTCACATCATCCCTCCAACTCGGCCAGGAGAAGAGGGGGAAAGCAGGACAACTGCCATACACGGGCTGCGGAGACAAAGCCTGGCACTGTGCCCTGTGCTCACCAGTCACCACTACTCCGAGAGAGGAACGGCTTGGCAAAGTTAAACCAAAGGCTGGCGCACCCCTAAAACTGATCTGGTTTGTACAGAACCGGTCTTACTACCCAGCCCAGAGGATTTACATCAGGTCCTGAAATGACAAACAGTGAGAACAGGGCAGGCGGACAGGGACTCTGGCTCAGACCACTAAGCAAAAACACTCTGCAAAGAGAGTGACTTAGCTGACTGTGGTAGCATTCGCCTTCTTAGTCCAGCACTTGTGAGGCTGGCTGTAGCAGAACTGTTGTGAGCCTGAGGCCATAGGCTGCTTAGTGAGTTCAAGGATAGACTGGGTTATAGAGTGTGATCCTCCTTGTTTAAGAAAAGAAAACAGAAAAAGAAAAGGCCCTTCAGCACTCAGTAGGCCTCTTTCCTGACAGAGTCCAGGATACCACGGGTGATGCCTATCACAAGCAACCACTGACCAGACCCCTTCCTCTTCACTGAGAAACAGAGCGGCTGTTTCAGTCTCTGACGATCGGAAGCTGACACACAGCAACCTCGGGTGTCACTCTAGTTCTGCCATCAGCAGCAAGCAAAGTGCTGCAGGGCTCCAGTGCTCTCAGTTCCAGAAAAAGACAAAGAGGTTTTGCTAATTCCTTCCACTAAACACAAGTCAGAGGCCAGAGTCAGGGACATGGCATCTCTAGGGAACATGTACTGGGATGCTGCTGGGAGAGGTCGGGTTCATCAGACTCCCTTACACTCACACAGCGTTCGTACTTACCAGTGGCTCTCGGGGCACCACCTTTTCACTTCCCGGAGAAGAGCTTGGCTGCAGAGAAAAACAGAAACAAAACTAAGATCACAGTGCCACCCAATGGACAGCAGAAAAACAAAGGTGTGCTGCTTCCAAGCACTGCACCCAAATCTTTCTCTGTTCTTCATGGGCTGCTGTATGACAAAATTTGCCAGGAAATGCAGAGACTGTGGGTTCGCTGTCATGGCCCCTCACAACCAGGGCTTGCCCAGGAGGACTTTAGGATCAGATGTAAGCAAGCAGATGGGGCCATGACAAAATAAAGACCAGAGAAAGGCCTAAGGGGGAACCTACCATTTCTTCTTACCACCTTCCCAGCTAGAGTGAACGACAGAGCAGAGAGAACGTGCAGAACCAAAGGCAGCCACAGGGGGGCATTAGCTACCCATACTATGGGTTTTCCTCTACCTGGAGTCAAGTGCTGCTTTCCTTGGGTTGTTTTGTGTCTGTGTTAGGGTCTCCAAGTAACCAAAGCTGACTTCAAACTCACTGTGTAACTGAGCGCAACTCTGAACTCCTGGTCCTCTTGCCTCAACCTCCCAAGTGCTGGGATCAAAGGGACATCCCACAAACATACCACCACAAGCCACTACGCTGGTTCAGGACTGCCCATCACAATGAACCCGCACTATGGTTAAGTCTTTCATGGAAACAATCTAGTGACGGTCTGAGAGAGAAATCCATGAGCAAGCACTGTGACAGATGGCCAGGCTCCCATCTATTCCCACAGCCTTTCTCTCACACTTTCGACACTGACCAAAATTCAGAGTAGGGGTGAGGCAAGACACAAACCTCCAGAAGGGTATGAGCAAGCTGCGGCCAGTTTACTGTTACTGATGTTAGAGTCAATTGCCAATTTTCTACAGATAATGTCCGGACAAGTGCAGCTAATGCGGGTGTCCCAGGAGCTGGCCTCCAAACCCTCCCAGCTAATCAGACGGTCTGTTCCAGGTCTCCTATGAACAGGGCAGAGGCTGGGAGAGCAAAGAGTCCTAACGACTGTCATTTCATGGCTGTCTGCCACCACACAGAAGGTACCTGACACAGTGCCGAGGCCTCTGCTGGATGAAGGCTCTGATGTCTCTCTCCATCCAGAGTCCTACTATCCCAAGACTAGAAGTGCAGGCAGCGTGCAACTAACTGGAGGCAAACCCTCATACCTGAGTGACCTTTCTCTTCCCCCTGCCATCTTCCCAGGCTCCCAGGCACCAAAAGCTCACACATTTAGATCTCTGACCTCCTTCCTGCTCCCCTTAGACCTTTGAGACAGACTGCCTTGACTCCACCATGGACCCCTCCTCCAGCATTGCTGGACTGCCTTCCTCAAGCGCTCCCCTCCCTCCTCCTGCCAGTCCTCCCTTCTAAACAGCCATGGAGTCAACCCTCAACTTCTATTTATCTCTCCTGCCATCACTTTGGTCCAAGCTTCCAGAATCCTTTGCCTGGACCACTGTAAATGCTTTCTAATCAGCTTACCTGGATTCATGCTGGCTCTCTTCCAACTCACTTTCCACAACACAAAAAGCAAACCATTATAAAGGAAAACTCAATCAGCCCCTTACTTACTCACTCATCCACCCCCATAAGCAACATCATCAATAGCTTCTCACTGCTCTCAGAAAACAAAAAAAAAAACCCTCGGTGCAGTCTTGGAAGCCTCACATCTATCCTAACCACATCTCAGGTCTCACGTGGTGCCGAACTCAAGCTCTGTCCACAACAGCCACGGCTTGTGCTTTCTTTCAAGGGACTTTGCACAGATTGTGCCTTCCTCTCCTCCCAGACACATGAGCCCCCTGCAGAGCCAGCTACGGCACTTCCTCAGGATGAATTCTTTCTAAGGCATCCTTGATCAGGTCAGTTTTCCCCGTTATACGCTCATATGGCACCAAGAAAAGAAGCTGAGGGGCTGAAGAAATGGCTCACTGGTTAAGAACACTGACTGTTCTTGAAGAAGACCAGGATTTAGTTCCCAGCATCCACATGGCATCTCACAACTACCTGTGAAATTGGATCCACTTTCAGGGGCACCACAGACACATGTAGTACACAGGCATACATATGGGCATATACTCATACACAGATAAATAAATAAACAAAACGTTTAACCTTTTTTATGAGACAGGGTTTGTCTTGTGTAGCCCATAGCCCCTGGATGTCCTGGAAGTTCTGTAGACCAGGCTGGCCTCAAACTACCCGCCTTTGCAAGGGATTAAAGGTGTGCACCACCAAGCCTGACTTAAAACTTTTTTAAACAAAGAAACTGAATGTGGTGGCCAAGTTTGTAATTCCAGCACTCAGGAGGCTAAAGCAAAACCTTATGAATTAGAGGCCAACTTCTAAGTCAATACAGCATGAGACCCTGTCTCAAAAAGAAAAAGTGGGGGGGGGGAAGGGGGAGGAGTCAAGAAAAGGGGCAGGGAAGACAAGGGACAGGGGAGGGGAGGAGCAGAGACGGGAGGAGAAGGAGAGCAAAGGGACCAGGGGGAAGTTCACTGTGAAGTTCAGGTCCTAAGGTCAATTCTCAATAAACAAACAGAACAGTTGCTCTCAGTCACTAGCTCACAGTGGATCACACATCCAAGCTCATCCTCTTCCTGAATGCTTCCTTCAGGGAAACTGGCAGATACTAACTCTGAGTGCTAACATTCATTTAGCTTTCTTCACTTAATTCTCACACTAGCTGTACAGAATTATTGCTGAGGAAGGAAGGAAAGCAAAGGAGGTCACATAACTCAGCAAGCAGTAGTATCATAGGGATTTGCACATGCCTAACTAAATGAAATAATCAAATTGTTTCAATCATATTTCATTAAGCAGCAGCCTTAATTTAATGCTACCCCATAAGTAATAATGTAGCCTATTTGACCAGACAAAACAAACACCAGTGATGTGGTTCAGCAAATAAAGGCATTTGCCACCACATCTGAAGACCTGAGTTCAATCCCCAGAACCCACACAATAGAAAGAACCAACTCCCACAAGTTACCCTCTAACCTCCGCATGCAAGTGCGTGGGAGCTCAGGCACATGCACACACACATATATAAAAGTTTAAAATGAACACAAACATCTTTAGTATTTAAGCCGTCTCTCTCTCTCTCCCTCTCTCCCCACCCCCCACCCCTCTCGGCGGTTTCTCTGTGTAGTCCTGACTGTCTTGGAACTCACTCTGTAGACCAGGGTGAGTTCGAACTCACAGGTCTACCTACCTACCTCTGTTTCGAGGTGCTGGGATTAAAGGCGTGTACCACCACCACCTGCCCTCCCCCCCACACACACCGTTATTTATTTGGATAGTCTCACTATGTAGCCCAGGCAGACCTGAAACTCATGATCCTCCTCTTGCCTCTACTAAGTACTGGGATTATAGGTGTACACCATTATGCCTATACTAAAAATTCTTTACTTAAATAATTAAAACAAAGGAACTACTTGGTATATACAAGCCCAAAGGAAGCAAGCACCAACCAGGGCTGTATCTTTCCCCAGAACCAAATACGAATGTGACCCTTACTTTAATGTTGTGTGGACCCCAGTTATCTGTTATGGGACAGTGTCACTCCCAAAGGACATTCAGACACAGGTGAAGGCCCTTCTGACTCCAGCGCTCCACTGGTATTTAAGGACAAGCAGCCAGTACAAAACTATTCTACCCCAAATACCCTCTGAACCCTTGGGGAATCCTGACCACTCTCACCTCTTCACACAGGCAGGCAGGCAGGCAGGCAGCCTCCCATCTTAACTCCCACTCCAGGTAGCACTTGGAAGATAGCAAAGAGCAGGTAGCAAAGAGCAGAGCAGTTCGCAGCCTGCCCAAACTGGACAGACCCAGCCTAGTCCTGTCTTTGCAAAATGTCCAATGTTTTTAATACCTGCCCCTAGATCTACCACTTTAAGTGATAGTTAGCCTGAAAAAAGATCCCTGCACACTAAATTCTAACTTGACTCTGGAACTCTTCAAAATATCCAGTTTTAAACAAAAGAGAGAGAAGGCTTATAACCCACCGACTGAGGTCTACAGCAGAGGTTTAAGAAGGAAGCTCTTGTGAACCCAACTCAAGACCCTTAGAGGTCAGAATAGGGATGTTGGGGTGGGAAGAAAGCAAAGGATTTAGAGGGCTTTAAAAAAAATACGAAGTTGGGGTCAGTGAGATGGCAGAGTAAAGACACTTGCCACCATGCCTGAAGATGCAGGTAAAGGTGCTTACTGACAAGCCTGGAGACCTGAGACCCACAAACCCATGTGGTGGAGGGAGAAAATAAACTCAAGCAAGTGTACACACACACAGCCCACACACACACACACACACACACACACACACACACACACACACCTACACACAAACACTATTTCAAAACAGCTGGGTAGCCAGGCAGTGGTGGTGCACACCTTTAATCCCAGCACTCAGGGGACAAAGGCAGGGAATCTTTGTGAGTTCAAGGCCAGCCTGGTCTACAGAGCAAATTCCAGGACAGGCTCCAAAGCTACAGAGAAACCCTGCCTTGAAAAACCAAAAAAAAAAAAGAAAAAAAGAAAAAATAGCTAGGTATAGCTGGACAGTGGTGGCACACACCTTTAATCCCAGGACTTGGGAGGCAGAGGCAGGCAGTTTGAGGCCAGGCTGGTCTACAGAGCAAGTTCCAGGACAGCCAGTACTACACACAGAAACCCCGTCTGGGTGGGTGGGGGAGATAGTTGGGTATAGCACATGCTTTAATCCCAGTACGCAAGAGGCAAAGGTAAGTAAGCATAGTCTATGAATTTGAGGTCAGCCTGATCTACATAGCCAGTTCTATACTAGCAAGGACTACATAATAAGACCCTGTCTCCAAATTGATTCATTAACTAATAATTAAAAGTTAAGTTAGCAGGATATGATGATCTATGTATAATCAATCCCAGCACCTGAAAGGTGGGGGCAGGAGGATCAGGGGTTCAAGGCCAGCCTCAGCTGCATATTGAATTTGAGGCCAGTCTGGGCTACATAAGACCATGTTTCAATAAGCAAAAGTTAGGGGCCTGGGGAGATGGCTAGGTCAGTAACATGTTTGATGCTCAAGTCTGAGGCCCTGAGTTTCATCCCCTGAACTCAAGTAAAAGATCTGGCAGTGGTGGTGTAGGTTTATAATCTTAGTGCTGGGGAGGTGGGGGCAGGAGAATTCAATCCTGTCTACTAGGACTCACTGGCCATCCAGCCTAGCCTAACCTAGTGGGAGACCTGATCTCAAAAAAAAAAAAAAAAAAAAAAAAATCAAGATGGCCATTCTCCTGAACAGTAACACCCATGGTGTATCTCTGGCCTCTGCATGCACACATGTCTATATGCAGACATGAGCGTGAGCATGTGTGCGCATGCGCGAGCACACACACACACACACACACACAAATATTTTAAGTAAAAATAAATAAATAAAAAGAGCTGCCGAGAAGTAGTGGTGCACACCTTTAATCCCAACACTTGGAGGTAGAGGCAGGTGGATCTCTGTGAGTTTGAGGCCAGCCTGGTCTACAAGAGTTAGTTCCAGGACAGGCTCCAAAGCTACAAAGAAATCCTGTCTTGAAAACACACACACACAAAAAAAAAATTAAATAAATAAATAAAAGAGCACAGTGGAAGAGAGGGAAGCTGTAGTACAACAGAGACAAAGGTGTGCCCTCACCCCTGCTGTGGAGGGGTGACCTTCCCCTTCTGGGAAGCTTGCCAAGTGCTCACCTCACTGCACAGCAAAGGCCAACCGCAAAGGGTTCATGAACTTGAGCAGTGTGTGAGTGTAAGTCAGTGTCACTCTGCACACGTCCTAAGCCCTTGGCCGGGAAAGAAGAGCCAATCCACAAACTCTTGAGGCAGTGTGGCATATGGAAAGGGCTTGTGCAAACTTGGGCACTAACAGCTGAGTGACTGGGCAGGCTGCTCAGCCAAGCTGAGCCTCAGTTGCCTCGCCGTGGGAATGATTCTGCAACATCTACTCAAGAGGAAGAGATAAACGGTCGCTCTCCACTTCCAGCTGCAATGGAGCACCAGGGAGACTCGGGTTTAGTCTCCCACCAGGTGGGATGCTTGCCGAATATGCTCCTGCGACAGATATAGAACAACACCAAGGGTGTGTGCCCTGACACCACCCTGGCTTCCCGCCATGGGGCACATTCCAGACAGAGAAGAGGAAGCCCAGCACAGCACGGCAGTCTGTGTGCTGAGGAGTCAGAGACCAGATTTCAGGGAGGCCAAGACAGACGATAGCGGCAGGGCAAGTTCCAAAGAAAGCTTTGCAGAAAGAAAATTCCAGAAATCCACATGGAGTTTTCTTTGAAACTTTGTTCATCACTACAATCTATGCACACACATGGTGAAAGTCCACCACGAAGGTGGAAAAAAAAAAAGGTGAGACAGGAGCTATGAGAGCTCTCAGGTGCTCACAGGGCTCTGGAACCCAAGTTGTCACAATACACTGTCCTGCTTACTCAGGGAATTCCACAGACACCTGAAAAATCTTCATCCAGGGGCAGGGATGCTGTCAAGCTATTCCCAGAGCAAATGCTACTCTAACAAACCTTAAAAGAAGGACTTGAGGGGCCGGGGCGATGTCTTGGTGGTTAAGAGCACATGTACAGAGCTGGAGAGATGGCTCAGAGGGTAAGAGCATTGCCTGCTCTTCCAAAGGTCCTGAGTTCAATTCCCAGCAACCACATGGTGGCTCACAACCATCTGTAATGAGGTCTAGTGCCCCCTTCTGGCCTGCAGGCATACACACAGACAGAATATTGTATACATAATAAATAAATATTTTAAAAAAAAAGAGCACATGTACAATCATGCTTGTAACAAGCCAGGTGCACAAAGACTTATAACCCCAGCTCTGAGGGGACAGAGACAGACAGAAGGATCACTGGGGCTTGCTGCTTTCCAGCACAGGGTTAGGAGACACCAGGCTTCAAAATTGAAGAGGACACCTGATACCCTCTTCTGAGCTTGATTCTAGCACACAGATCCACTTAGGCAAAGAAAGAGGACAAAGAGGAAGAAGAGGAGGAGAGCAGGACTTGAAAGAATCACAACCTCCCCTTCAGAACAAAGCCCAACATTCTTTAATGACCACAAATTCCAGCCCAGTGTGTCCACACATGTAATACTACCATTCAAGGAGCCGAAAGACAGATCCTGAGTTCAAGGCCAGATTCATAGCAAGACCCTGTTTCAAACAAACAAGCAAAAACCCCACCAAAGACGAAAACTGAAGTTCAGCGGGAAAGGATGCTTGCTACCAACCCTGACAACCTGAGCTCGACTACCAGACCACAGGGCAGAAGGAGAGAACCAACTCCTGCAAGTCTCTGACCTCCACATACACAAACACATACACACACTAAATAAATTCATAGTAATTTGCTTTTTAAAAATATACAAAATTGCTAGATGGTAGTGGCGCACACCAATTCCAGCACTCGGGAGGCAGAGACAGGCAGATCTCTGTGAGTTTGAGGCTAGCCTGGTCTACAGAATGAGTTCCAGGATAGCCAAGGCTACACAGAGAAACCCTGTCTCAAAAAAATAAAACAAACAACGAAAAAGTCCAGATCCTGAACATAAAATTCACAACAGTAGAGGTAAAATTTACAATAGCCAGCACCCCATCAAAACCCTGTTAGGCATGGTGCTCAAAGGCTAGTCATTCCAGGTGAAGACAGGGGGACCAGGAGTTCAAGACCAGACTTTACTACACAGAAAGCTCAAAGACAGCCTGGGCTACAAAGATCCTGGAGAGGGGGAAGGAAAGGGGAAGGGAAAGAGGGGACCAGGAAGGGGACAAAAAAAGGGGGAGAATAAATGAACACCAATAGTTATATTCAAGTACATACAGAAAAACATGTACTGGAGACTGGAGACACAGCTCAGTGGTTAGGAACACTTGTTGCTCTTACAGAGGACTGTGGTTCAGTTCCCAGCATCCACATGGTAACTCACACCCATCCTGTGTCCAGTTCTAGGGGATCTGATGATGCCACCTTCTGACCTCCCTCCCCAACCTCCCACACTGCAGGGACAAGGTGCACATATATAAATACAGGTAAAACACTCACATACATGAAAAAAATCTTTTTTAAATAAGGCATAAAAATAAAATAGCTCTTCTGGATATGAAGCGTTGTATAAAGTAAAAATAAGTCCTTTGTGAGTGGCAGTGACCCTAGAGAGCTTTGGTAGCAGGCTGTGCTAGGGCTCCCACCGTGGCACTAATGCTGACCAGAGCAGGGGCTGTCATGCTATGGTGACACCAGCTTCCGACACTGTGCACCCGTGCCGCCCCCTCCTCAGAGACCATGAAGGTGGATGAGCTCACCTCTAGTCTCGCCAACATGAGCAGTTCTCCACTGTAAGACCAAATCCCAGCTGCCCACCACAAGCCGCATCGCCACCAAATGGCCTAATACCTTTTTCTAGTCCTACCAAACTCCAGAAGAGAATTAAAAAGAAAAATACCAAAGAATAAAATGAAAATGAAGGAGCTGGAGAGCTGGCTCAGTGATAAGAGTGCTTGCCGCTCAAGATAAGGACCTGAGTTCACATCCCCACATCTCCTATAAAAATGCTGGCAATGGGATCTACTTGTACTACCGTCGAGAATGGAAAGAGGAGGCTCCCTGGGGCTTGCTGGCCGCCAACCTGGCTCCAGGCCCTGTCTCGGGGAATAAGATGGAGTGTGACAAACATCCTCCTCTGGTGACCACATGGAACACAAAAGTGTCTAAACACACAAATACAACACATGAACACACATAAAGATTTTAAAAATGATAACAGCAGGGCCAGGCATGGTGGCTCACGCCTTTAATCCTAGCACTCAAGAGGTAAAGGCAGGCAGATCTCTGAGTTCAAGGCCAGCCTGGTCTACAGAGTGAGTTCCAGGACAAACCAGGGCTACACCGAGAAACCTGTTTTGAAAAAAGAAAGAGGTTCAGTGGTTAAGAGCACTGACTGTTCTTCCAGAGGTTGAGTTCAATGCCCAACAACCACATGGTAGCTCAAAACCACCTTTAATGAGATCTGGTGCCCTCTTCTGGCACGCAGGGACACATGCAGGCAGAAAAAATACTGTATAGATAATCTTTTTAAAAAAGAAAGGGGGAAGAGAGGGAGGATGGACAGACAGCAACTACAAGAAAAAGAAAGTATACTTAAAAACAGGGGGAAAACTAAACAAAATGAAGGACTAAAAAAAAATGAAGAAAAATGGGTCTCAATGATCAGTCAGAACTGTGGTCTATCAAATATCATAACACATATTTTATTATAGAACAACAAAAAATAGTGAGGCAGGAAAAAAAAGTGAAGAAATAATGGCTGAAAAATTTCCAAGTATAAACAAAACCATAAGCACAGAGAGCAAGTTCTAGGACAAACCTGACAAGTGCCAAGCAGAGCACACACAAAGCACTTAAGGAAATCAGAGCTCACAACACATGAAGAAAAAAATATTACAAGAAATCAGAGAAAAAGAACATTGCCCAAGACCACCCAGGATCGGCCATGACTGGAGGGAGACTTCAGAAGCCATCCGAGCTACAACGTAACAGAATGTAGCTGTCAATCACCCCCAACAGGGCTGCCAAGGTAGAACTCTAGCTGACTAAGCTGTCTTTCACAAATGGATACAACTGGAAGGGAAAGAGTTGGGGAGGGAGGAATGAATTTGTCAACTTTAGCGTCAAGACATTAGTTTTCAGCCGGGTAGCTCAGGTATATTAGTGATCACAGGTATTCAAAGCTGAGGCAGGAGAATCACAAGCTCAAGGACTGTCTAGGGGAAAGTGAGAAAGACCCTATCTCATAATAAAAAGTAAAGAATTAGGGGCTGGAGAGATGGCTCAGAGGTTAAGAGCACTGACTGCTCTCCTGGAGGTCCTGAGTTCAATTCCCAGCAACCACACAGTGGCTCACAACCATTTGTAATGAGATCTGGTGCCCTCTTCTGGCCCGCATGCATGGAGGCTGAACACTGTGTACATAATAAATAAATCTTAAAAAAAAAAAAAAGAGCTGGGAAAATAGCTCAGGGGTACAGAGCCTGCCTAGGTTCAGTCTCCAGCACTAAAAAGAGAGAGAAAGATTAAAAAAAAGGGAAGGAGAAAGAGGGAGGCAGAGAGGGAAGGAAGGAGAGAAAAATGAATGAATGAATGAAGTAAAGACTGTATTTCAAACACGCCCGGCATGGTAATACACATCCTTGATCCTAGAACTCGCAGAGGCAGGCAGATGTGAGTTCCAGGCCAGACAGGGAGACATAGAGAGACCCTAACAAAACAAACAAAACTAAAGATAAACGCTCTTGTGCTTTCATCTCACAAAATGTCTGATAAAGCTGAGCAAGGAGACAAGCAGGTGGATGCCTTTCTCCAGCAGTTAAAAAGAGTAAGTTTGAGCCCGCTGAGGCCAGAAAAGGAAACCCAACCCAGCCAGGCAAAGCCCAACTCTCCTCAGAACTGGCACATGTTCCAAAAGGCCACGCATGAGAGGTGGCCCTTAGCCATTAAATACGTGATGGAAAAGAAAGATTCTTACTACTGTCACCAAATCAGAATGGTGGTACCCACAAGGGAGCTTTGCAAAGATGCAAACACTGTCCTACTCAAGATTGCTGAACACGGAGTAGGGTGGGTAATCCTTGCAATCACCAAGTGAGAAACTGAGCGAGGGACCTGTCTGGTCATCGTCATGGGGCCATGAGGGAAGAAAGGGGGTTTCCTGTACAGCCAGGCAGCAGCTGATTTGCTAGAACATCTTCCCGTGGGTAAGTTCTGCACAGCACACACCCAAAGTCCATCATCACCACCTCCATAAACATACAGTCTGGCACCATGAAACTCTTCCCAGATGCTATATTGATATTTCAAGAAGAGCTGGGGTTGGAGAGGTGAGTCAGTGGTTAAGAGCACTTGTGGCTCTTGCTGAGGAACTGGCTTTGGTTCCTAGCACCTACATGGTGGTCCACAACCACCTGTAACTCCAGTCCCAGGGGACCTGTTGCATTCCTCGAGCCTCCACGTGCTCCAGAACACACATGCTACACATACTACATATACACACATGCAGACTCAGATATGAAAAAATGTAATTTTTAAAAAGAAAAAGTCATGAAAGTTAGAACATGGGACTGGAGAGATGGCTCAGTGGTTAAGAGCACTGACTGCTCTTTCCAGAGGTCCCAAGTTCAACCCCAGCATTCATATGGCAGCTTACAACTGTCTGTAACTCCAAGATAACATTCTCACACAGACATACACACAGGCAAAACACTAATACACACAAAATAAAAGTAAATTAAAAAAAATAAGTCAGACCCTTGGGAAGATGCGATCTTCCACATGACTACAGAGCAGCGGAGGTCATCAGAAAGGCATAGGAGTCGAGGCTAGTCCTCAGCTCCAACGGTACAGCTCATCTCCACTTTAACAATAAAATTTACCCTTACCAAGTAGCATTCCAAATTTCCCATCAAGAACTTAAATAAAGTGATACCTTTAAAAGGAGGAAGAAGGGGGAAAGAAATAGCCAGCCAGATGCTGTCCTACCTGCTTTAACCCAGGCATCAGTCAGGAGATAGAGGCAGGAAGATCGGGAGATGGAAGTAGACACAGACATACCACACACAGGGGGTGGATGGGTTACAACAGGCACATGACCAAGAAAATATACTGAGGGAGCTGGAGAGATGGCTCAGTGGTTAAGAGCACTGGCTGCTCTTCCAGAGGTCCTGAGTTCAATTCCCAGCAACCACATGATGGCTCACAACCATCTGTAATGAGATCTGGCACTCTCCTCTGGCGTGTGGGTATACATGGAGACTGTTGTATACATAATAAATAAATAAATAAATTTTAAAAAAGAAAAACAAAATATACTGAATGAATGAATAAACAAAGTAAAATCAATTCAGAGAACAAAGGAAGAAACCAAAAATAGCAGATACCAAAAAGGGCAAACGACATCATTGTTGTGGAATATTATTTTAAGACGTGTGGTATTTGTTTATGCTGTGGAACATTTGTTTTAATGATGCAAAGGTGTGTTGCATTCTTTTATGTTACATTTGTTTAACTCTGTGAAGCTGTGTTACTTTGCCTGTCTAAAACACCTGATTGGTCTAAGAAGGAGCTGAACAGCCAACAGCAAGGCAAGAGAAAGGTTAGGTGGGGCTGCTAGGCAGAGAGAAAAACACAGAAGGAGAAAAAGAGGGATTGGGAAGCAAGAAAGATCAAGGAACAAGAAAAAAAAAGGAGGACATGGGGGACAGCCACCCAGCCACATAGCCAGCCACAGAGTAAGAAAAGGAAGGTATATAGGATAAAGATAAAAGCCCAAAGGCAAAAGGCAGAGAGGACAATTTAAGTTAAGAAAAGCTGGGGGGGGGGGGGGGGCTGGAGAGACGGCTCAGTGGTTAAGAGCACTGACTGCTTCTCCAGAGGACCTGGGTTCAATTCCTAGCACCACATGGCAGCTCATCACTGTAACTCCAGCTCCAGTGACCCTGACACCAATGATAAAACACCAATGCACAGAAAACAGAAAAAAAGAAAACAAAAGAAAAGCTGGCTAGAAATAAGCCAAGCTAAGGACAGGCATCCATAAGTAATAATAAAACTTCACGGGTGTTTATTTGGGAGCTGGGTAGTGGGCCCCCAGAAGAGAAAGGAGCAAAAAACAACCAACATCACATCATTCAAAACTTACATGCTTTTTAAAAAGATTTTTATTTATTTAAGATTTTTTAGATTTATGTTTTATTTTATATGTATAAGTGTTTCACCTACATGTATGTGTGTGCATCACATGGGTGCCGGGTGCCCAGTGAGGTCAGAAGAAGAGGCCAGATCCCCTGGAATTGCAGTAACAGATGGTTATGAGCTTCTATGTGTACTGGGAACCAAAGCCAGATCTTCTGCAAGAACAACCAGTGTTCTTAACTTCTGAGTCATCTCTCCAGCCCCACAATTTGCTTTTGAAATTTTCTTTAATTTTTATGTGTATGAGTGTTTTGCCAATATCTGTGCACACCATCTGCAATGGCTGCAGAGGCCCAGAAAGTGTTGGGCCCCCTGAAACTGGAGTTTTTAAACAGCTGTAAACCACCATGGGTGTGCTGGAAACCAAACCTGGGTCCTCTAAAAGGGCAGCAAGCGCCCGTAAGCACTCAGCTTCTCTCCAACCACAAAACACATCATTATTTTTAACCTTTATCTATTTTTTTTTTTTTTTTGGTTTTTTGAGACAGGGTTTCTCTGTGGTTTTGGAGCCTGTCCTAGAACTAGCTCTTGTAGACCAGGCTGGTCTCGAACTCAGAGATCCGCCCGCCTCTGCCTCCCTAGTGTTGGTATTAAAGGTGTGCGCCATCACCGCCCCGGCTACCTTTATCTATTTATAAATGAGTTATGTGCCCCCACGCATGGAGGATCCCGAAGCAGAAGGAAGCCATGTGGATTCTGCAGGTTCTGTGAAATCCAGGTCCTCTGGAAGAGCAACAAATGCTCCAGCCCCACACACAATATTTTGTGAAGAAAATACAAAGACAAGAAGTAATGGGTTGGCCGGGCAGTGGTGCACGCCTTTAATCCCAGCACTCGGGAGGCAGAGGCAGGATTGCTAAAAGTTCAAGGTCATCCTGGTCTACTAGCCAGTTTCAGGTAACTGGCCTATTCGGTGAGACTCTTATCTCATAAATAAATAAATAAATAAATAAATAAATAAATAAATAAATAAGTAAATAAAATAACCCAACAGGCCAGACATAATGGCATACACCTTTAATTCCAGCATTCTCTGGGAGGCAAAGGCAGGTGGATCTCTGTGAATGTGAGGCCAGTCTTATCTACATAGTAAATTCCAGGAGAGCCAAAGCTAGAGTAGAGAGACCTTGTCTAAATATATATATTTAAATAATAAGGAACCAGCTGGGCCCAGCACTTGGGAGGCAGGACAGGCGGATATCTATGAGTTCGAAGCCAGCCTGGTCGACAGAACAAGTTCCAGGACAGGCTCCAAAGCTACAGAGAAACCCTGTCTAGAAGATAGGTAGATAAATAGATAGATAGATGGATGGATGGATGGAGAGACGGACAGACGAAGGGACGGAAAACTCAGCAAGCTAAAAAATAAAATATGAGTTTCCTCATCTTGATAAAGGGAACCTCAACAAAAACCCTACAGCTAAACACCTGAGTGTGGAAGACTATATACAAATATACAATCCCCTCAGATTAGTGACAGGAAACAATGTTCAGACTCACTACCCCTTTGAGCATCATCTTTTTTTTTTTTTTTTTTTTGAGACAGGGTTTCTCTATGTAACCATCCTAACTGTCCTGGAGCTCTGAAGACCAGGCTGGCCTCAAGCTCAGAGAACTGCCTGCTCCTCTGCCTCCCAAGTGTTGGAATTAAAGGTGCGCACCACTGCCTGGCTTGAACATTATTCTTAAAGTTCTAGATAATACAATAAAACAAAATAAGCTGCGCATAGTGATGAAGAGCGGCTGGGAGGGAGGAGGAAGAGGAGGGAGGAGGAAGAGGAGGGAGGAGGAAGAGGAGGGAAGATAGAGGAAGGAAGAACTTAAACTGGAAAAGCAAAAGCACAGTTGCTTTTTTGCAGATGATACTATCGTCTACAGAAACCATGAGGAATCTACAAAAGGTTACCAAAATGCAAACCAGGTTTTTTTTTAAATTTATTTATTTCTTAGAAGATTTATTTATTTATTTATTATGTATACAGTGTTCTGCCTACAAGCCAGAAGAGAGCCCCAGATCTCACTTCAGATGGTTGTGAGCCACCATATGAGTACTGGGAATTGAACTCAGGACCTCTGGAAAAGCAGTCAGTGTTCTTAACCTCTGAGCCATCTCTCCAGCCCCCGAAAACCAGGTTTAACAAGGTTGCAGACACATGGCCAATACACAAACCCACAATTTCACTTTATATACTAGCATTAAATAACTGTAAAGAAATGAAAACTGAACATGGTGGCACATCCTGCAATCCTAGCACCTGGGAGGTGGGAGCATGACAGTCATAGTGTAGGCCAGCATGTGTAGCTGGAATTCTTTGGGGCAGCACCCAGCTCCCAAATAAACACACAGAGACTTGTTATCAATTATGAATGCTTGGCCTTAGCTTAGGCTTGTCCCACAAGCTCTTTTAACTTAACTTAACCTATTTTTATTCATCTATGTTTTTGTCTCAGGGCTTTTTATCTTTCTCTCATTCTATACGTCCTACTTTCCTGCTTCCTCTGTGGCTGGCTGGCTGGCTGGTCCCTGGCATCTCCCTGGTGTCTCTTTTTCTTTCTTCCCCAAGCCTAAATTCCTCCTTCTACTTACCCTCCCTACCTGGATTTCCACCTATACCTCCTCCCTTGCTATCAGTTGGACATCTTTTTATTAACCAATCAGGTGCCTTAGGTAAGGTAAGGTAAAGCACATCTTTACATAATTAAACACATTTTTGCATAGTTAAACAAATATTCCAAAACAGCATGGCTACATAGGAGGAGGCCTGTGTCAAAACCCAAAAATACACAAAACCTATAAATACAGTAGCATTCTCAATAGAATATACTTAAAGAAATTTAATCAAGCCAGGCAGTGGTGGTGCACATCTTTATTCCCAGCACTTGGGAGGCAGAAGCAGGCGGATCTCTGTGAGTTCAAGGCCAGACTGGTCTACAGAGTGAGTTCCAGGACAGTTTGTTACACAGAGAAACCCTGTCTCAGAATAAGAGAGAGAGAGAGAGAGAGAGAGAGAGAGAGAGAGAGAGAGAGAGAGAGAGAGAGAGAGATTTAATCAAATGTGTCCATGACCTACACACTTAAAACTATAAGACACTACTGAGAAAAGCCAAAAGATCTGAGTAGGTGTCGACATGCTTAAATGGGAAGGTCACAAAGAAATGACTGTTCTCTTCCAATGACCTGTGGGCTATACTCAGTCCCCATTATTCCCAGCAAGCTCTTATGTAAGACTTTTTTAAAGGATACCTTGGGGGGGGGGGGATGAGGGGTGGAGAGAGGTAAGCGCTGCTGTAGTCCAGGCTGGCCTTGAATTCAAACAATCCTCCTGCCTCAGTCTCCTGTAATCCGGGGTTTTATGGAGGAGTTACTGCACCTGACTAGAACTATAAAATTTACCCCTAGAAGAGATGGCTCAGTCATTAGAGTACTTATTATGTAAGCGTGAGGACCCGAACATGGATCCCAGACACCCAGTTAAAAGCCAGCTGTGGCAGCGCGTCTGTAAGCCCAGCACTAGGGCAAGTGCACAGCTAGTTCTGTCAATCAGTGAGCTTTAGGTTCAACAGCCCTACCCCCCAAAAATAAAAACAGAGCCAGACATATGGCATTCGCCTTTACTCCCACACTCAGGAGGTGCACACAGGCAAGCTGTATCCAAGGCCAGCCTGGTCTACATAGGAAGTTCCAGGACAGCCAGAGCTACATAGAGAGTCCCTGTCTGTCTCAAAACAAACAAGCAGGCCAGGCTATGGTGGCGCACACCTTTAATCCCAGCACTCGGGAGGCAGAGGCAGGCGGATCTCTGTGAGTTCGAGACCAGCCTGGTCTACAGAGCTAGTTCCAGGACAGGCTCCAAAGCCAGAGGAAACCCCGTCTCGAAAAACCAAAAAAAAAAAACAAGCAAACAAAAACAAAACCACAAAAGTGGAGAGCAACAGAGGAAAACACCTGATATCAACCTCTGGCCTCCACATACACACAAACAGATATAGACACACAAGTTACCAGGAGACTCAAGGCTGGACCATAACTTTACAGCAAAGCCTTTACCACCCCATACCAATAAACAAACAAACAAAATCAACATAAAGACACAAAGGACCAAAACTTAGACCATCTGCTTGTTGCACCACAAGACCCAGCCATACGTTTTTTAAGACTGAGGACTTGGCAGATAGCTTGGGGGTAAGAGCACCTGCACACAGCATCCCCAACACCAATGTAAAAGGCAAACACAGACCTAGAACTGGGTGTATGCAGAGTCAGGAGACTCACTAGAGCTTACTAGCCAGCCTAGCTCAAAATAAAACAAAACACCAGCAAGCTCCAGTGAGAGCCATTGGCTCAGGGTGATAAACCAGAACACTGATGCCTTTCTCTGGCCTCAACACACACGACTGGAGCAGTTGTGAGCTCACGACCACCTCTACCTGCAATTCCAGGGTATCCAACACCCTCTCCTGGCCTCATGGGCACGTGCACACAAGGACACACTCACACACAGACACAACTACACATACACATGAATAAAATCAAGGTGCTGGCTGGCCACTCAGGAGGCAGAGGCAGGCAGAGCTCTGTGAGTTTAAAAGTAGCCTGTTCTAAATAGTGAATTCCAGGACAGCCAGGACTACATAGTGAGACCCTGTCTTCGTCCACCCCCAAAAAAATGGGGGTGGAGGAGGTGAGCAGCTGGAGGTCTAGGTGGCTCCATGGTTAAGAGCACTTGCTGCTCTTGCAGAAGACCAGGCTCCACTGCCTGCACCCAAGGGTGGTCACAACCATCCATAACTCCAGATCTAGGGAATCTGATGCCCTCTTCTGACATCCAAGAGTACCAGTCTATATGCGGTTCACAAAACACATGCAGGCAAAACATGCATAAACATAAAGTAAGTAAGTCTAAAAAAAAACATTTAATTAAAGGAAAACATCTTTAAAAAAAGTTACAGAGTTCAAAACAGTATGTATTTGCAATAGGCTTATAGATACACAGAATAGAATCCACAAATTCACCTTTGTGCATACTTAAAACAATTTGATTTTTAACAATGGTAGAGATAATTTAAAGGGACTCTTATCAACAAATGGCACTGGAACAAGGACACCACAAACAAAAGTGAACCTTAACACAATTAACACGTACAACCAGCCTCAGCATTAGTCAGCACAAGTAAATGGAAGCCATAAAGCTGTCCCACCGCACACTCAGTAGAAAGGTTAAAATCAGAGTGACAGGCAATACCACGTGCTGCTGTGCGTGTGCACCAACCAAAGCTCTCAGACACTGTGGGGGATGAAAGACATAACACAGGTTTGCACACAAAGCTAAATACACACTGACCACACAACCTAGCAATTCCACTCAGGAGAATTTACCAAAACCCTGAAAATGTCCTTACACACTCTACATGAATCGTATAGCTTTAAGCTAGCATCCAGGCTGTGGATTCTAGGACCACATCCTAAATGACCCCAGATTCCTACCTGCTGACACGTGTCCCCTTTTGTGTTCCTTCCCCTAGATTATGGGTGGAATCTGTGACTTGCTCCTGCCAAGAGGAGGCCAAAGAGGACAGGATACATGTAATTACATTAATGTGGGCAAGATACAAGACTACGATTTCCTTTAATCCATGCACTCTGAAGGCAGGGACAACTGGATCTCTGGGACTTCAAGACCAGCTTGATCTACAAAGCAAGTTCCAGGACAACCAGGGCTACATAATAGAAAGATCCTTGTCAAAAAATACATAAATAGATAAAAGAAACATGTTGTTTTGAACCTGCCAAGTTTGTGTAGTACTGTTACAGAGCAATAGAAAACTAATGCAATCCAAACGTCCATCAGCTAGCGTACATGGTGAACTATGCCTTAGTCGTAAATTGTTGGAGGGGCTGGAGAGATAGCCCGGACAAGAACATACTGTTCTTGCAGAGGACCTGAATGTGGTTCCCATCAGCCACATAAGTAGCTCATAACCAGTTGTAACTCTGGGTCCTGGAGCCCTGATGCCCGAGACTCCACAGGTACCGGCACTTACATATGCACACACACAATTTAAAAAATAAAACACCACCAGGGGGTGGTGGCTTACACCTTTAATCCCAGCACTCAGAAAGCAGGAGGATCTCTGTGAGTTCGAGGTCAGCCTGGTCTAAGGAGCAAGTTCCAGGACAGGCTCCAAAGCTACAGAGAAACCCTGTCTCAGGGGACGGGGGAGGGGGGATTTAATTAATTAATTAAATAAAACACCAAAAATAAATTTAAAAAAAAACTAGCAAAATTATAAAAAAAAAAAAAAGCCACTCACTTAGAAAATTACCTTACAACTGGGCATAGTGGTGCATGCCTTTAATCCTGGCACTCCAGAGGCAGGTGGAGTTCAGTGGGTCAGTGAGTTCAAGGCCAGCCTGGTCTACAAAATGAGTTCCAGAACAGCCAGGACTGTTACACAGAGAAGCCCTGTCTTGGGGGAAGGAAAAAAAAATTACCCCTACATAGCAATATGATAGTCACTACCTTAACCAAGCAACCAAACTTATCCCCAACAATAAAAAGACTGTGTCACATGACTCCAGAGACAAGTCAAGAGAACACAATTTATATATTTATATATATAATAAAAGTATATGTAATATACTTTTACATACAGACTACAAAAAACTAGACTTTGCCATCATGAAAGAGCAAGTAGAATCTGCTGGCACCAACACTGGCACTTATCATGAGCAATCATGGCATCTTTTCAATTTTCAAGAGAAATTACTTCAAAACGAAGAAAAAACAGCTTCACTAAAGCAGGGGTCAACACACAAAACCACACAGCGAAGGCTGTGATGAGGCTTACAGAAAGCACTCCACCATCTACGAGTGCAGGTCCAGAAGGATCGAGGGGATAGCAATGTGCAACACTTGTGTCAGGGACATAAATGACCCCTTCATCCTCAGAGCAACCCTGAGATAGCCGCTGGCCTTTTTTCTACTTTACCAAGGCAGGCAGAGGATGGAAAGTTAGGTAACTGGCCAGCTCTCAGGGCTGGTGCCTACTGGCGAGATTACCAGGCCAGGGAGATGAACTTCAGCACCTTACAGCACCTCGCAGGCAAAGAGGGTTCTTCACCACCAGAAACCAGAGACGATACCACGAGTCCAACTAAGGAAGTTTCTTAGAGGAAAACGCTAGTGCAGTCCCACAGGTCTATAAACCATGCCGTCAGGCCAGGGGGATTACTCAACAGCCCTTTCCGTACCTCTCTGCCCATATGAAGAAATATGCCAGGCAAATGTGGTGCGCACTGGCTCTCCTGAAATGCACACTTAATTGGGCTAGAGAGAGGACTCAATGGCTAAGAAAGCCTAGGTTTCAGTTCCCAGCACCCATAAACAGACACAGGCCCATAATCCCAGAACTGAGAAGTTCAACCCCTAGGACCCACATAAACAGACACAGGCCCGTAATCCCAGGAGCTTCTACAAAGATAGAAGGCTTGCTAGGGCTCACTGGCCAGCCAGTCTAGCCAAGCCATAAGTTAAAGGTTCAGTGAGAGACCCTGCCTCAAAAAGATAAGGTAGAAAAAGTAAATAAAAAAGGTAGAGAGTGTGGCCTACAGAGGGCTTGGCAGCTACAGCAGGAGCTGCTCTTCGAGGACACAGACTTGACCCTCAGCTTCCACATGGGGCTTCAGCACAGCTCCAACTCCACTTCCAGGGGTAAGAAGCTCTTCTAACACCTGAGGCGCTAAGACACACAGACTGCAAAGACAAAACACCATGCACATACATAAAGAGCAACTGAGGAACACATCTAACTGACCTCTAGACAGCTTGACCTCTGACCTACACACACCCACCCACCCCCNTCTCTCTCTCTCTCTCTCTCTCTCTCTCTCTCAAAATATAACAGCTGGGTATAGTGGCTTTTAATCTCATTTTAATAAATGCTTTTTAATCTCAGCACTCAGGAGGTGGAGCCAAGTGGAGCTTGAAACCAGCCTGGTCTACATAGTGAGTTCCAGGCCAACTCACAGCTACAGAGTTAAGACTATGTCTCAAAAAAAACAATTAATTGGTTAACTAATTAATGAAAAGATTTTCTAGGGGCTGGAGAGATGGCTCAGAGGTTAAGAGCATTGCCTGCTCTTCCAAAGATCCTAAGTTCAATTCCCAGCAACCACATGGTGGCTCACCCATCTGTAGTGGGGTCTGGCGCCCTCTTCTGGCCTGCAGGCATACACACAGAAAGAATATTGTATACATAATAAATAAATAAATAAATATTTTTTAAAAAAAGATTTTCTAATTAAAATTGAGGCTGGGAGTGTAGCTCAGTAGGTAAAATGCCTCCTTTGCATATACAAGGTCCTATCTCAGTCTCTATCACCAACAGGTTAGTGGCACATGCATGAAGTCTCACTTGTTTTAAAGTGTGTATTTGCAGCTTGCTGTTAGTGACAGAGCACAACAGAAAGCTCAACTTTTTCCTCAGGCTGCCAGCACATTCTGATGCAATCCTGTCTCTCTCAGCTTTGGAAAGGAGGGCAAAGGAGCAGCAGAGCTCAAACCAAACAAGTGCTGCCAAACCCTAGAGACCTTGGACCCTCCAGGCCAGCCTGGTCTACAAAGCAAGTTCCAGTTCAGCCAGGACAGGACAGTTACACAGAGAAAAGAGAAACCCTGTCTCAAAACACCGGGGGGAGAGAGAGAGAGAGAGAGAGAGAGAGAGAGAGAGAGAGAGATTGATTGATTAGCTACTACCTTCCACACGTACAAGAAACAGAGGAACCCTTCCTTAAGCACCCGAAGGGTTCCAAGTGGGAAGACTGTTGGTAGCCTTCGTAAAATGGCAAAGTATCTTGGAGGAGGCAGAAACTGTGGGCGCATTTCAATCCCATTCCTAAGCAGTTCAAGAAAATTCAGGCACCGAGGTAGTTGATCAAACTAGGTGGGACAACACCAGGAAAGGAGATCCTTCTTTCAGACACCCCAGAGTCCAGAACCCTGGGCAATGAGGAGTCCAGAATCAATTAGGAGTTCCTGTTTCTGTCTTACAGCACCCACATCGGCCTGAATTACACATACCACTAACAGAGGCCGGTCTAAGTGTCCAACTCCTTTAAGTGGGATCCCTCTGATTGGCTTATCACCAGCAGTAAGACAACAAGAAATATAAGTGCTAGCCCTCTGCCTAGGAAGGAAGTGAAATACTGGTGAGTGGCTGAAAACTCTCAAAGGTGCTTAAGCCTCCCGGGCCATGTGTTTTTCTTTTCAGGTCTATCCTAATTAAATTTAAACACAGATGGCCAACTAAAGGAGTCCCACACAGTGCGGGCTGAAATCAAGACTAGGTGGGGCACAGGATTTAGGGCCCGTTGCAAAACTCTGCCACCCACTTCTGCACTTTGCAAAGGGCAGACAAGAGTTAGCTAAAAAGCACTACTCGGTGGCCAAAGAGATGGCTCTGCAGTTAAAGGTATTTGCTGCCAGGCCGGAGGACTTGAGTCCCATCTTCGCCATTCACAAGGTGGAAGGAGAGGAACGAGAAACGACTCCCGCAAAGTTGTCCTCCAACTTCCCCCAGTGCCACGGCTTGCGCATATTCACAGAAATAAAACAAAATTAAAAGTAAACATAGCCTGACTTCTGCAAGGACAACGTTCAAGCAGTAAGTGGGCTGTCCCTTAACATCGCTCCTCATCCCAAGCCTCCTGGGCATCATGACCTCCCCACCGCAGAAGCCCAAGCAGCAACCCTGCCCCATAACCGAAGCGGGGTTTGCTCCCGTCTACAGGTGAAGAACTCGGAGGGGAGTCCTCGGCCAAGAAAACCGAACCGAGAAGCAGAGAAGCGCGGGTTGGGTCCTCAGCCAAAATCTCGGTTGCGTCTGTTATTGACACTCCGTCCACTCTCCACGCACGCACAGAGAGCGAAGAAGTCCTCGGAGCGACCCTCCAAGTTGGCAAGGGAGCCCCCAGGGGACCGAAGACCAAGAGGCCGCCACTGGAGGGGCCGCGGCGGCGGGAGAGGAGTCGTCGGGCCCCTCCCCACGGGGGGGACAGCCGGGTACCAGCACCTTCTCCACCTCGCCTCCGACAGGGCCCTCACATCAGTGCTCCGAGGTCCCAGCCGGGGCCCGCCGTCCCCCACGACCAAGTCCAGCGGGCTCCTAGGGGGCCTGAGGCCGCGGCCAAGACCCCAACTCCGAGATGTGGGAAGACAGGGGTCACCGGGGCAGGAGCCGGGCGCCGAGGACCCCAGAGGGGCGGGGCCCGGAGGAGAGACCGCGTCGGGGGACCTCGGCTTCCAGGACTCGGGTCGCCACCCCAGTGCCAGCCGCGCGCCGAGCGCCGCGGCGGCCCCGGTCCCCGCCACTCGCGGCAGGGCAGTCCCACTCCCCTCACCTGGCTCGGCTGCTCTGCCTGCTCCGAGGACGCCATCTTTCTGAGACCTGACTAATCGACCGCCGCTGGCCCGAGTGTCTCCCGAGAGCGCTCGCTCTGGCTCTCCAGGCAAGACCAAAGTAGAAGGACCTGAGCCTGTCGATGTGGGCGGGCTCCGGGCAGAAAGGGTTGAGCCTGGTGTCAGGGTTACCTTGCAGGTTACAGAAAAGCCCATGGTCCCCATTCTCTATTTCTAATATAATATCTTTTCTTGTGGTTTTACATTGTTACTATGTTGACTTTGGGGTTTAGTCACATCCACTTTCAACTCCTTCCTCTCACTCTCCCCACATGGCCCACCAGGTTCCCCTTCTTTTTATTTTTTTGGGTTTTTTTTTTGTTTTTTGTTTTTTTGTTTGTTTTTTGTTTTTCGAGACAGGGTTTCTCTGTAGCTTTGGAGCCTGTCCTGGAACTAGTTCTGTAGACCAGGCTGGTCTCGAACTCACAGACATCTGCCTGCCTCTGCCTCCCGGGTGCTGGGATTAAAGGCGTGCGCCACCATCGCCCGGCCCCCTTCTTTTTAAAAATAAATTTATCGCCGGGCGGTGGCACGCCTTTAATCCCAGCACTCGGGAGGCAGAGGGAGGCAGATCGCCAGCCTGGTCTGGAAGAGCTACTTCCAGGACAGGAACCAAAAAAAACTACGGAGAAACCCTGTCTCGAAAATAAAAATAAATAAATAAAATAAATAAATAAATTTACATGTTTGGTTATTTAAAGGGGATTTTCATTTGTTTTCCTTTTCTAGACAAGGCCTCATGTAGTTCAAAATAGCCTCAAACTTCCTATGTAGCCCAGGATGAACTCCTGATCCTCTTGCCTCCACCTCCCAAAGCTGAGATTACAGGTGTGCACCACACACACATTTTAATTCTTGAATTAAAACTCTCCCTATTCTCAGAGCACCGTGGTCACATTTAGGGACTATTTATTTAGTAAACAATTATAGTGGCAATTGGAGTCCAAGGTGTCAGCCACCAGGCTACTCTCTGATGACTGAATCTCATTTAGGCAAGGCCATGGGAGTACAGACCCCAGAATGTCTCCGGGTCCCAGAAAAACCATACCCTAACTTGGTCCCACCTCTTAAAGATAATTAGTTAACAAGACTTCCCTGTCATATGAATGCATGTGGGTTCCTGGGATAGTTTGTTTTTCACCTGTAGTACATAAAATGTTTAGTCATGTAAGGGATATGAAAAACATATTTTTTTTTACTGTTTGTGTGGCATTCTTTGCAATCATTCACTCTAAAAATGGAATGTAACCACATTTT
>NW_026067961.1:6011517-6040508 GCF_014885135.2 Alexandromys fortis | reverse complement strand
AGGCTGGTCTCGAACTCACAGAGATCCGCCTGCCTCTGCCTCCCGGGTGCTGGGATTAAAGGCGTGCGCCACCATCGCCCGGCTCCACATTGTAATTCTTTTTTTTTTTAATGTTTATTATGTATACAATGTTCTGTCTATGTTGCAGGCCAGAAGAGGGCACCAGACCCCATTGCAGATGGTTGTGAGCCACCATGTGGTTGCTGGGAATTGAACTCAGGACCTTTGGAAGAGCAGGCAATGCTCTTAACCTCTGAGCCAACTCTCCAGCCCCACATTGTAATTCTTATATTGCCTGAAAAACTTCATTGGGATGCATAAGCTGTAGGGAAAATGTGTACAGTAGAAAGAACACAGAAAAGAACATGAGAAGAACAGAGACTAAAGGAGCAAGCCATCAAGAGAGTGAGCATTTCCTCTCCTAAACCCCCCTCAGATAGAAAAGTAAAGTTTATGTCAATTCCATGTGGATTCCTCTCGAAGCCCTGTGCTGCGGCTGGAAGCTGACCCCTCAGACAGTAGTCATCCATAACCCATGGAATGACTAAAAATCACCCACCCCACTCTTGGAAATGTGGCTACTGAGTTCTCTAGACTGCTTCCTGTTGTTTGTGGGCAAAGGCCTCTTTAGAAAATCCTGAGAACATTGAGATAAAGGTCAAGTCCTGGGAAAACCAGTTGTAATTTTTGTTGCCAAGTCTCAGAACTGTTCCCATACCCAGGGATCTGCACACAGGTCACATGTCACATACTTTTTCTTGGTTCATTTCTTATGTCTGTAGTCAAGGTTTGCAGGGGATCTCTCCCAATCAAAACTGATCTCTATCAACCTTGAAAGAATCCACAGCCTTATGTTTCCTGTGAAATCAAAAGACTAACCTCTTCCCCAACTCAACACATTTTTTGAATTCCATTTTAAAGTTAAGGCATCCCTAAAATATCTAGGCTGGTTTAATTCAGCAATCCTTTTTACGATCCCAAGTCTCTCTGCAACTGCTGTTCACTGATCAGCAATCAAAAGATTCCAAGCCAACACAGCTCCATACAGGACCCAGACTCCCTGTGTATTTCCCATCTTTATATAGCATTTTTCTTTTTATATTACTCTACTTTCTCTTTAAAGACTTTATTATTTGAAAACTACTTTTTTCTATGACTGTCTATACCCATTTTTTTCTTGGCCTATGCACATTTTAAATACACTGTAATCTGTTTAGAGAGGGTTTTTTTTTTTTTTTTTTTTTTTTTTTTTTTTTTTTAGACAGGGTTTCTCTGTAGCTTTGGAGCCTGTCCTGGAACTAGCTCTGTAGACCAGGCTGGTCTCGAACTCCCAGAGATCCGCCTGCTTCTGCCTCCCGAGTGCTGGGATTAAAGGCGTGTGCCACCACCGCCCGGCTATCTCTAGCCTTTTCTGATCACAGGAGCCAAACCTTAAACACACTGCATGGATTTGCAAAGTCAACAAAGTCTGTCACGTCACTGGAGGCAGGACCAAGGCCTTCCTCCCTGCACCCAGAAGCTCGCAGCATTCAACGCAAAGGCCGCGCAGGCACGGAACGTGGCGCAGTTTGACACACGGCGTGAGGGTCCTCTTTAAAAGCTGAGACGCTGTGCGTTCTTCCTCTTTTCCCTTCTCTCCCTTCACTGTTGCGCATGCTCTTGCGTCCTCCTTTCGTCCCGAGAAGAAGAAGAACACTCCCCCCCCCCCAACACTGACCAAGACGAAAAGATTCCAGGTGAGTGGCCTTGAGACAGTGTGGGCGGAGCTTCTATGGACAAAGCCCATAGGTCACTATACTTTCCCAGACTCCCAGGAAGTTACCTGGTCCTTGGGCAGGTGGGGGTTTACAAATTAACCTCAGGTGTAATGGTTTCTGAGAGAGAGAACTCGGCCTACTCAGCAGGCAGGGCCGGGCAGCTTCTCCTGCAGACTGATAAGATCTCTAAGGCTGGAAAAGGAAAACCAAGGCTTGGAAGATTGGCTTATACTATGTATATTATATATATGTAATGCCAGCATTTGCTGTGCTAAGTCAGGAGGGTTGCCTGGAATCTTCGTTTATTTATTTGTTCATTTTAAAGACATTATCTCACGGGGCGGTGGTGGCGCATGACTTTAATCCCAGCACTCGGGAGGCAGAGGCAGGAGGATCTCTGTGAGTTCGAGACCAGCCTGGTCTACAGAGCTAGTTCCAGGACAGGCTCCAAAGCTACAGAGAAACCCTGTCAAAAAAAAAAAAAAAAAAAAAAAAAAAAAAAAAGACATTATCTCTTCTCTTTTACCAGGAGTCATTATCTATGCATGTATTTTTTTTTATTTTGTTTTGTTTTTCGAGACGGTTTCTCTGTATGTATGTATTTTTAAGACAATATCTCTCTTCGTTTATGTAACTCTAGCTGTCCTGAAACTCCCTATGGAAACCAGGCCAACTTGAACTCACTAAGATTCTCCTACCTCTGTCTCCTGAGGAGTAGAGGCCTGTGCCACCACGCAACTAACTCAATGTCAGCTTTTTGTTTGTCTGTTTGGGGTTTTGTTGTTGTTTTTGAGACAAGGTTTCTCTGTGTAGCTCTGGCTATTCTGTAACTCGCCCTTTAGAGCAGGCTTACCTTGAACTCACAGATCTGCCTACCTCTGCGTCCTGAGTACTGGGATTAAAGGCCTGCATCACCACCACCAGGCATTACCATACAGTGTTTTAAAGAAGAGAAGGGAGGGGATGGGTGAGAAAGGGAGGAGAGAGGAAAGAAAAGAATTTTAAAAAGGAAAGCTAACAGTCTCTCCCACTTTCCTGAGCTGAATTCCTGACCCCAACTTTGAACCCAGAAACCACAGGACTCCAGTAGTGCCCTGAAACGCACGCGATTAGCCAGCACTACATCTCCCGGCGTGCCTTGCTCTCACGTCACTTGCTGTGGCGAGACCTGGAAAGCGGCTCCGGACCCGGACGACGTCCGGCCTCTCAAGCCGTGTCTGCTGCGCCGCAAACAACCGCGATCAGTATGGCGTGGCGGCCTCCTGCCTCGAGGAGCTGTGGCGCAAAGGTGGGCTGCTGAGGGGACCGGGAGGGGTCGGGAAGGTGACCCCGGTCACCTAGGGACTGCAGCGGCCCACGTGGGTCCAGCGATTGACAGGGTTTTGGCGCTTTCATTTATCTCCGGTGTGAGGCTCTGTGCGGGTCCAGGCTCACTGGCCTGATCTGGATCCAACGGAGTCCAGCGTATTCTCTCTACTCTGGCTCACAGAGGCGGTCCTGGGGTCGCTGGCCGGGTCGGGACGGGTGTCCACAGTTAGTACCTGTCCCATTAAAAGGGAGCTGCCAGTACCTGCCCCCTTGAGTTCATACAAGGAACGTGAACTGACCCAGGTTCTGAGCCTGACTACACGGCTGGACCTTGCGTTTATCTTTGGAGCCTTAGTTTTTCAGCAGCGTAGTGGATGCATTTCCAGCCTTGTGTCAAGGGATTGTTGGATCTCAAAGGAGATTTTATGTTAATATTCTTTATAAGCGTTATTATCCCACAGCAACAAATTGTGTAGCCAAAGAAGTTCTGCAGGGTTTCCATGGAAACTAGCCCAGGACCTGTAGTCATCGTGCATGCTGGGTGTGCAGCGCTTCCGCAGAGCCACTGAGACCCAGGAGCAGGGTTTGAGTTGGTGACCGAGATTCCGCCACATCAGTGTTTGCGTTTCACCCCTGGCACTAGGTTACTTCTGTTGCATCGGCTGGGTGTCCTTGGCACAGAGAACTGTGTTCTCTGCAGCTGAGCCTAAAGGAGACTGGCTGTCCTGTTTTGGGGGATGCCAGCATTGTAGAGGGCCTCTTGCCTGGCAGTAATAAAAATGCAAAGCTATTGAGACAAGTTTCTGCCGCTGCTGTATTTTCCTTTGGTTAGAAGAGCCGTGAAGGACGATAGCTACAAGCTATTGTATATAGCTGCAAGCAAGCAAGCAAGCACTTTTCTCTCTTCTCTGACACTGGATGTGTAGAACTCAAGACAAGCACTGAGTAAGTGAACAGGAGTCAGCGTTACTTGTCCACTGGAAATTAGACCAGGTTCTGGGTAACGGCTCCGATGTCAGGGTGCAGAGAAGCTGCGGGAAACGTTTTCAGGAGCCACTCGGTTTAAATCTCAGTTTGGGGTGCTGGAACGATGGCTCAGCTGTTAAAAGCATTGGCTGCTCTTGCAGATCTGGGTTCAGTTCTAAGCCCCCACATGACAGTTTCCAACCATCTGTAACTCCAGTTCCAGGGCATCCAGCGCCCTCTTTTGGCCTCCTTGGGTACAAGACATGAATGTGGCCCATATACATACATTCAGAAAAAAACATTCATACATACAAAAATCTAAAAAATAAAAATGCATCTCACCTGAGCCACTTACTGTGGGATTTTGAATAGGTTACCTAATCTGTCTGAGCATAGGTTCATTGTCTGTAAATTGGGAATAAGAATAGGACCTCCTTACAGGATTCGTAGTTTACCTGACAAGCAGTTAGAATAGTACCGGGCATATGGTAAGTGTTACATTGGTACGAAGAGTTATGGTTATGATTTATCTATTATTATCTTCCAGCAATTCTACCTAGCTCTTGGGGCACACACGAGAGTACCAAGAGGGGCGTAATTTCCTTGACATGTTTGTCACCTGCCGAACATTCTATTTTCAGCTTGCGAAGTACTGGCCATTGGTGAGTCCCTGACACCAGTCACCCTGGTCCTGGCAGAGGACAATTCGATAGTGGACGATGACGACTGCTCCCTTTGTCTCCCTTGCAATACCAAGTTTGTGGCATTGGCCTGTCATGAGGAGCGGGCGTATAACAATTCGGGTAAGAACTTTGGGCCGAACAGCCAGTGTTGCTGTCACGGTTCATTTGGCTTCACGGGCAAGCGGTTGCTGTTCGTCTGACTGTCTAAACACTTGCACGGCCATGCTACCTGAGCCCCTCCGTGTACCAGGCCCAGGGCTAAGGGACGCAGACGAGTGAGACTGTGGCTCTGCCGTGTCAGGCCAGGCGACTGGGCAGATGACACAGCCTGCCAGGTTCTTATGGAAATGATAATTACAGTATCCGTCTGTCGCGACTGTGACAGTCACAGCCGAGTGTGTCTCCAGACACTAGCCAAGGCCTCGTCTTCGTGACTGCTCTTCTCTGGCACACGGGTTCAGTAGAGGTTAGCGATGCCCGTCGTCGTCACCACGGTAGATTCAAATTAACGCTCGCTCGTCTGAGAGCTAGAGAAGCGCCTGCAGCAGAGAGGCGGCAGAGCGTCTGCGGGGAAAAAACATTGCTGCTACGCTGAGGAAATCGCCCGTCAGCTGTAGCTTTATCAGCCACCGTTGTCCCCACCCCTCGCCACCCCAGGACCAGTGCTGCTGGTCAGAGTCACGTACAAAAACAACACAGCCAAGCATGGTGGCCGGCACCTGTTATCCCAGAACTTAGGAGTCAGAGGCAGGTGGGTCAGAAGTCCTAGGCTAACCTCCACGACACCGTGAATTCAAGCCTAGCTCGGGCTACAGAAACCCCAGCTCCCCAAAAAAGAACACACCCAGCACAAAGACTAATCAAAGAGAGGTGTGGTCGGACCTTTGGCCCCTGTGTGACCTAAGTAGCTGCTGTTTCCTTTTTTTTCTTTTTGAGACAAGGTTTTCATCCAAAGATTGGGTTGGCCTCAGACTCGCTGCAGTCCCCCTGCCTCAATGTCCTGAGGGCTGGGATTAAAGATGATGTTAGCCACCACATTTAATGCAGTACAATTTCACACAGAAATAGGGGGTGGGACACAGAAGACAGAAGAGAGAACAAGGCCTGAGGTGGGGATTAGCTTTCCTGTGACATCCTGTGAAAAGGTGCGTCCCTGTCATGACAATATGACAGGCCGGAGGACATGCTCATTTTCCATGCTGCTGAGTGTTGGGGTTGAAGGCAAAGCGGCCCCTGAATTGCTGACCTGACTGGCATTCTCTCTGTATCAGATGGAGGAACAGCCTGGGTTTCCCAAAAGTCCTTTGATGCCCATGAGACAGACAGCGGAGCCGGGGTGAAGTGGAAGAACATGGCTAGGATGCTGAAAAAGGAACTGGACAACATCATCCTGCTCTCAGAAGAGGAGCTCCAAGTGAGTCCCCTCCACAGCCCACAACGCTCCCTAGCCTCTGCTGTCCTGGTATCTTAGGTTCTGTGCCCCCATCTCTCCTGCTGTAGTAATTCCATTGTTTTTTTGGCTGGGGGGGGGTGGTTCAAGACAGGGTTTCTTTATGTAACAGCCTTAACTGTCCTGGAACTCACTCTGTAGACCAAGCTGGCCTCGAACTCACAGAGATCCACCTGCCTCTGCCTCCCGAGTGCTGGGATTAAAGGCGTGCACCACCATCGCCCGGCTATTAACTAGCTCTTACAATTTAAATTAACCCATTTCTTTTGTTGTATATTTTACCATGAGGCGTGTGGCTCGTTACCTCACATCTTGCTTCTCTGGCAACTGCTGGCATCTTCCTCACTCTGCCTTCTTTCTTCCTGACCCTCTGCTTGGATTTCCCGCCTGGTTATATTCTGTCTTGCCATAGGTCAAAGCAGCTTCCTTTGTTAATCAATGGTAATAAAACATATTCACAGCATACAGAGGGGCACCCCAACCAATAAATACATTCACATAGTTCAAAATCCAAGAGGTATAAAAAAATAAGTTGACGTGGTGGTGCACACCTTTAATCCCAACACTCAGGAGGCAGAGGCAGAAGGAGCTCAAGGCCAGCCTGGTCCACATAGTTCCAGGACAGCCAGAGCTACAGAATGAGACCCTGCCTTGAAAAAAAAAGTAATAAAAAGATAATGTCCTCGGTAAGGGAAACAGAGGTGTTCATCCACTGCTGACCAGGTCAGCAGAGTGTGGTGTGTCCATAAAAAGGCTGGGCTCGGGCTGGAGAAATGGCTCAGTGGTTAAGAGCACTGCCTGCTCTTCCAAAGGTCCTGAGTTCAATTCCCAGCAACCACATGGTGGCTCACAACCATCTGTAATGAGATCTGATGCCCTCTTCTGGCCTGCAGGCATACATGCAGACAGAATATTGTATACATAATAAATAAATAAATAAATAAATAAATAAATAAATAAATATTTAAAAAAAAAAAAAAGGCTGGGCTCTCAGGGATGAGGAGACAGCAAGAACAAAGATGAGTCAAAAATCCCTACGTACTGCACAGCCAGTACAGAAGTGGCACAGGAGGCAAACATAAGGCTGGGGGTGATGATCAGCCCTTGGCACATCATCAGCACCATGGGGCGAGCAGGCAGTCTGTGGGGTCCGTCCTGTGCTGACTGCCTAGACGGAGTCCCTTGGGGTGGGTATTCTTCACTCTTTGTTCTTGTTCCTGTGCACCGAGTGCCTCCCAATTCTAGGTAGAAGGAAAGGGAAATGATAGCCACTCGAGCCTCGTTCAGCCTCCTGTCGGGCTTGAGCGATCGTGTGCTCTGAAAGGTGCATTGCCGTGCATTCGAGGCCAGTCTGGGCCACAGTCCCGGACCCTGTCTCTAAAGAGAAGAGGAAAAAGCGGGCACGCACCGCACAGGCAAGGGTCCCAGAAGCTGTGGGCTCAGTGGTTCTTATTCTCGCTGCAGCTGGTCTCCAAGGAGGACCCCAGAACCCTGGCTGTTGCCTTGAGCGGGGTCATAAAGAAAGAGACAGTCTAGTGGGCCTGCAGCAAGTGCAGAGGTTGCATTCCCTTAGGAATGTCTCGGTGAGGGAGGGATCCACTGCCTGAGGAACAGCAGAGCCCCAAATGCGCCAGACAAGACCCCAAGTAGCTCCACCGGAAGCACACTTTGCTGAGGAAGCCCTTGGTTTTGTTAGCAGTGAAGAACCTCCCTTCCCACTGTACTGCCTCTGCGCCGCTCTACCTCCTGCCTTCCAGGATGCTGTTGTAGCTGAGGTGGCTACGCCCTCCAGAAAGGCCGCTCTGTGTCCTTCTATGTAGGGGAAGCCCCCCAGCCAATCACCTCGCTTGTAGGGCGAGGTCCCCTGAGGATATTTCTTACTAATAAATATTCCTGGTGTGTTCCTGCCTTCCCTTCTGCTTTCCTGTTCTCTGCGGGAACCTCTTATTATTTCATTATTAAATATTATTAAATATCTTTTAATTATTAAAGCCTAATATTATATTATAATTTCTGTCTGCCGTTCATTTACGCCAGTATACTTCTACCTCCTCTCGGCGTACTTAGATCTTCATTTTTGTTTCTTGTATGTGTATGAGTGTTTTGCTCGCATGTATGTCCATGTACCATGTGTGTATCTTGAGTCCACAAAGGCCAGAAGAGGGTGTCAGGTCCCCTGGAACTGGAGTTACAGACTCTGGGTACTCTGGAAGAGTAGCCACTTCATTTAGCCACTGGGCCAACTCTCCAGCTCCCAGAATTTATGTTCGGCCTTAGGTGCCAAGTAAAAGTATTGTCCAAGGCTGTGAAAATCTCTCCTACTTTGGACTCAATGTCCTTATTCAACAACTTAAAACAGTAGAGTTTTAGACACAGATAAGGAAAGAAAAGGCTAATGCAGTGATCGTGGCCATGAACTTGCTTCTCAAGCTAATGAGTGTGGCTGCTGTTTGTTTAAAGGCATATTCTGAATCTGCAGCCCCCAGGGACATGGAGCCTAAGCCACCATCTTTGGTACCCGACTCAGGGCTGCGGAGCTGTCGCCACTGCAAAACTCTGTTCAGTTTTCTAATATGCTCTGCCAGCAGGGGGCCCAAAGCGCCATTAAGTGATTCTCGCATGCTCTGTGGGTCCCCGTCTCTGCAGAGCACAGCACTTCTGGCTTTCTCTCCCGTATCTGCTCAGGCTTCTGCAACTTCGCAGCCTACAGTGCTGGCTGCTTTCAGGGAAAGGATGCTCAGTTTTGGGGCATTTGATTTATGTATTCTGGGAAGAAAACAGCACTGTCAGCCAGGCAGTGGTGGCGCACGCCTTTAATCCCAGCAGTCGGAGGGCGGAGGCGGGTGGATCTTTGTGGGTTCTAGGCCAGCCTGGTCTAGGAGCGAGTTCCAGGACAGGCGCCAAACTACTACACAGGGAAACCCTGTCTCAAAAAACAAAACCAAAATAAAACAAATCTAGTGCTGTTGAGAGACACATGCCTCAGTTACTTTTAATTTTGTGTGTGTCTGTGTGTGCGTGTCTGTGTGTAGGTTCTGGGTGCTGGGGATTGAACTAGGGCTTCATATATGCTGAGCATGTTCCCCTAATGACCCATCCCTCAGCACTGCCCAGTTAAGCAAAGAAATATAGCATTAAGTCTTGGGGTGAAGGTGGGGTTCAGAAAACCCCTTGCTCCCTTGCCTATAGCAGGAGCCATGTCCATCAGCCCCTTTTACATCTCAGTGCCTTACATGTCAGTTCCTGTGTCAGCACCGCCAGCTCCCAGCATCTTTGTGACGGTGCTCTGTCCTTCAATAAAGCCTCTGCTGATGCTGCCTCTCGGTCCTTCCTGTCACTTGTTCAGAAACACCAGTCCCTTCTGAGTGTAAAGTACACAAACACTAAGGGAAATGCCTTCTGATAAAATAGTGTGTGTGCCGCTGTCTGCATGTGACCGCATGTACAGCCAGCTGTCGGGTCATTGATGACCATGGATTCTCAGAGGCAGGCTGGCAGAGTGAGTGGGCCATGAGCCCTAACAGCAGTCCTGGCAGTGCGATTTCCCCAGTGAGGTTCTGAACAGAGTAACATCTGTCCTTAGGCTTCGTGTTAAATGTGTAGGTTCCTAGAAGTCCAGGTTATATTAGAACTAAGAATACTATCAACATTAATAACCTCAGCACTCAGGACCTCTGAGTTTGAGACCAGCCTGGTCTACAGCGTGAATTCCAAGCCAGCCAAGGTTACAGAGGAAGACCCAGTCTCAAAAAATATGAGAGAATTTCAAAATAGAATCAGGTTTGGGGCTAAAATAATTTGGTCCAGGAGTTTGCTTTGGGTTATTTACCTGTTCTGGGAATGGTCTTTCTTTCCTTCCACGTGGGCCCTGACGACTGAACCCAGTTCTTCAGACCTGGAGGGGGTAAGCACCCTTATCCACCGAGCCAGCTTGCCAGACATGGAACAGATTCCATCCGTGTGGATGATCAGCATGATTGAGTCTTGCAGGAAGCCAGGTACCATGTTATGGTGCACCTGTTACCCACTGCTTGAAAAGCTGAGGCAGGAGGATCATTTGAGGCCAGCCTGGGCAAAATCATCTCAGATAGGAAAGTAGTACTATGTGATATGGAACAATTCTTTGCATTCTGTACAACTTTAAAGATTTACTTATTAAAATGTTTAGATTGACTTAAAGTGGAGGAGTGTTTGGTTGCATGAGTGGCTGTGTACCATAGGTTTGTCTGGTGTCCCTGGGGATCAGAAGAGGGCACTGGATAACCCGGAACTGGAGTTATGGATGATTGAGCTGCCATGTGGGTACTGAGAGCCTCAAACTCAAGGTCCTCTTCGAGAGCAACTAGTGCTCTTAACTGACCGTTGAGCCGTCTCTCCAGCCCCCTCCTCCATTTTTAAAATTTGTATGTGTGTGTGAGATTTGAAGTGGATGCAGGCATTGTGGGTACCAGGGCACACACGCGAGTCCGAGAGACGAAGTCACCAGGCTCCCTCGCTCTGACTTTTGCCACTGGGTTATCTGCTCAGGACACGGGGTGTTAAATCCCCAAGGCTGCAGAGGTTACAGAAAATGCTGCGTGACCTAGGGAGAAGGCAGGATCCCTTTCACACCCCAGCGTCAGGAGGTGTGAGTCAGCACTGTCAGTGAGTCTAGGGAAGCCCTGCCCCAAGATGGGCTGAGAGCAGCTGGAGAGCACGAGCTCACCCCACCATCCCCTTCCCACTCCACCATGGCACCTGACCTGCAAGGGAAATGCAACCGCTTGCTAGTGTGCTAGAGAGGCTGAGTGAGGCCTGCCTGTGGTGTGCTAGAGAGAAAGCTGCTGAGTGAGGCCGGCCTGTGGTGTGCTAGAGAGAGAGGCTGAGTGAGGGCTGCCTGTCCCGTAGGAGAAAAGAATGTCGAGGCCACACGGGGACTAATGACCTCTCCATTAACCTTACTGCGCTCTTTCGACTCCTGTCCAAATGTCGTCTCCGCTAGGCAATTGGCTTTGACAGGAGCCCTGCTAATCACCACTTACTAACCTTTAATTTCCAGATAAAAGCAAGAAAAGAAAATGAGTGGATTTTTCATTTTCCAGAGAGAAAGGGCTAATGGTCGTCTTCATTCATTACAAGAGTTATTACCGGGTCCTTACTCGACTATCTAGCTATTCAGTTCCTAATTGGCTATGCATCTTGCTTCTTCAGATTTGTCTATTATATTTTATTTGTAGGGTTTTATACGTTTGGTGTTTTGGCTGGATCTTATACTATACTTTTGCTTGTTTGTTTATTTTTATTTTTTTTTGATTATTTTGGGTTTTTTTAATCTTTTTTTTTCTTCAAGAAAGAGTTTCTCTGTGTAGCAGAGCCCTGGCTGTCCTGGAACTAGCTCTGTAGACCAGGCTGGCCTCAAATTCACAGAGGTCCATCTGCCTCTACCTCTTGAGTGCTGGGATTAAAGTGTACACCACTGTGCTGGCTTTCTGCTGTGTTTTTATTAGTTTTCTTTTACGTTTTTTCTAAAGTTTTAATTATGCACATGCATACACACACACACACACACACACACACACACACACACACACACACGTGCCCTCGGAGGTCAGAGTCATCAGATTCCTGGAGATGGTTACAGGCAGTGTATGAGCTACCTGATGTGGTACTGGGAACTGACTGAACTCACTCTGTAGACCAGGCTGGCCTTGAACTCACAGAGATCCTCCTGCCTCTGCCTCCCGAGTGCTGGGATTAAAGGCACGTGCCTCCACTGCCTGGCTCCTACCTGTGGTTTTAAGAAACTTGGGGCCAGATATGGTGCTGTTCAGGCCTTTAATCCCAGCACTTGGGAGGCAGAGGCAGATACATCTCTGAGTTTGAGGCCATCCTGATCTACACAGCAAGTTCCAGAACAGTCAGAGCTACACAGAGAAACCCTGTCTTGAAAAACAACAACAACAATACTGGCTCTTACAGAGGACTTGGGTTGGATTCCTGGCACCACAGGGTGGCTCACAAGTGTCCATAACTCCAGTTTCACAGGTGTTACCTCTTCTGGCTCCAGCCAGACACATGGTGCATAGACACACATGCAGGCAAAACACCCATAGATAAAATAACCCCCCCCACACACACACACAAAGTTGAATTGGATTTACAGTTCCTGATGGTTAAGTCCATGATGAGAGCAAGGCACTGACAAGAGGGAGCGCACGTCTCGGACCACAGGCAGAGCAGATAACGTCCTCGTCCTCTGAAACATCACCCCTCAGGTGACATATTTCCCCTGATCCTCCTCAAACATCTGCCAGCTGGGGACCAAGCATCCAAATGCCTGGGACTTACGGGGACGTCTTCAAACCAGCACAGTGACATGAGATGCGGCCTCAGAAAGAAGTCATGAATAATGGGTCGCTTGGCTGCTCTTGCTTCTTCCCCACCTAAAAAGAGAGTGTCTCTTTTGTCAAATAACTAGATGCTTTCTTTCCTGGTTCGTTCCCGTGGAAGCTACTGATTAAGATGTGCAAGGTGAGTCCCTTGAGTTTACTGGTCCAAGCAAGGCTCCAAAGCCTGGCATCCTCTGCTCTTACCCCAAAATTACAAATCCTGTGGAGGAAGTGAAGGACACTCAACTCTTCCTCAGCAGTCAAATAACCAGTGATAAACTCCGGGTTAGAGTCAGCTGCGCAGGTCTTGTGACACTGGCCATATCCTGACTACACCAGCTACAGAAAGGCACACTCTAAACTGGTGTGGGGGCACTCAGAATGCAGAAGCAGGTGGATCTCTGAGCTTGAGGCCAACCTGGTCTATACAGTGAGTTCCAGGATAGCCAGGACTACATAGGCCCTGTCTCCAAAACACAAAAACAAGAACAAGTGTGCTCTGGGGCTGGAGAGATGGCCCAGAGGATAAGAGCACTGGCTGTTCTTCCTGAGGTCCTGAGTTCAATTCCCAGCAACCACATGGTGGCTCACAACCATCTGTAATGAGATCTGGTGCCCTCTTCTGGTGGGCAGGCAGAACACTATATAAAATAAATAANCAGGCTGGATGACTCCAGCCTCAGGCTCATACCCAACAGGTATGTTTCAAGTCCAGCTTTTTATTATATTTCATTTTTTTTCGAAACAGGGTTTCTCTGTGGCTTTGGAGCCTGTCCTGGAACTAGCTTTGTAGACCAGGCTGACCTCGAACTCACAGAGATCCTCCTGCCTCTGCCTCCCGAGTGCTGGGATTAAAGGCGAGTACCACCACCACCCGGCTATCTCCTGGCTTTCTTTACATGAGTGCCAGGGACCCAAACTCAGGTCCTCATGAGCGCAAGTACTTCACCCACCTATTCCCAACTTATTAATCATGTATTAATCATGAGCATATGGATCCATTCTGTCTCAGTTAGGGTTTTTTTTGTTTTCAAGACAGGGTTTCTTTGTAGCTTTGGAGTCTGTCCTGGAACTCATTCTGTAGACCAGGCTGACCTTAAAGTCACAGAGATCTGCCTGCCTCTGCCTCCCAAGTGCTGGGGTTTAAAAGCGAGCACCACCACTGCCTGGCACAGCAGCTCTTACAAGGAAAACATTTAATTGGGGTGGCTCACTTACAGTTTGCAGAGGTTTAGTCCATTATCATCCTGGCGGCATGAAGGTAGACATGGTACTGGAGGAGTAGCTTAGAGTCCTGCATCTTGCAGGCCACGGGAAGTTAACTGAGACACTGGGTGGTGTCCTGAGCATGGAAAACCTCAAAGCCCACCCCTACATTGACACATTCCTCCAAGGCCACACCCACTCCAACAGAACCACACCTCCTGATAGTGCCACCACCCCCTGTGAGTATATCAAGGCCAAATACCTGCAAACCGCAGACAGTCTAACACAGCTGAGGCCAACAACAAAGTCCTGAACTTAGGTAGCCTGAACCAACAGACTGCCTGACAGGATCATTAGCTTTATTGTCTTCCAGGGGGGCATAGCTAAGGTAAGTTCACAGCCTCAAGGACAGTGCAGAGAAGACTCCAGGTGAATTTAAAACACTAATACACCTCTGTTCTAGAAAAAAATTTTTAAGACCAGTTTCTGGAGCCTCTCTGGCCTTTCAGCCGGACATCGGCCACCAGTACACGGACCCAGCACTGGTCCCTAGGCTGCTGTGCAGATTGAGATGCGGCTCCATCCATCACCATGTTGCCGTACTCAGCTAGTAATTACGGCCGGCCGGACTCAGCTCTGAGGACCACAGAGCCAAGTCAGCAGTCACAGTTGGAGTCCGCTCCCTGGTGTCCAGAGAAGAGGATGAAGCTCATCCTGGTGAGCCAGCCCTGGGCTTTTCCCCCATTTTAGGTCCAACTCTCAGAAGCTGATGTAATTCTAAATGCAGAGTTGTAGGCAGTTGCATCCCAGCCTCTCGCCACACACTGAAAGAAAGATCCACCCACTGCAGAGGCCTTCAGCCACTGCCACGGCCTTTTGAAGAGGGAGGAGGTGTAAGTCAGGGTTTTACCCTGAACTATACAGCCCAGGCTGATCCTGAACTCACAGCAACCCTCCTGTCTCAATCTCCTGAGGGCAGCAATCACCGCCCTGAACCACCACACCCAACCTGCCAGTCTTGGTAGTCTGCAAGACAACTCAGTGATGAAAGGCAATTGCTCCCAAGCCTGAGAACCCTGGTTTGAGCCCTGGAAGCAACTCAGTGGATTAGAGAACTGTTGTCTGCAGCCGTGCTGACGCCGCGTGCGCAGTGAACAAAAGTTTAGCATCTCGAGCCTTCACACTTAGTGTTTCTCCTAATGACCGTGGCTCAACAGTTCAAGTGTGTAGGACCGGAAAGGATTTCAGGGCTATGGGGGAGAATTGAAACATGCTAAACTTGGGAATAGTGATTTCTCTCCTGCTTCCTGGGGAAGACCAAAATCCTGCTTAGCTGGGAGGTCAGTGCAGCTTGCGGTCAGATCAGACACGGAATGGCCTCTCATCTGTTACTCACTGGAAATTAACATGAAAAGCTGCCGTGACGATTGCGCATTAAGTGTGTGTTAAGTTTCAAGCCCGGGACAAGCAGCTGAGGTGTCTAACTCATCAAAGCCGATCTGGCTGCCAGGTTCTCCCAGCATCCCTCAGTCCCTACCTGTTACAGGGTATGGCTGGCACACCTGCCCTTCCCCAGAGGCTCTTCCTATATAATCCAGGCATTTTGGTAACCTCCCCTTTACCTTTGGCCTCCTGGCTGCTGCACCTGCTTCCCCCTCACTCCCCATCTCTTCACATGGCCCAGCTCAGCCTGGTCACGTCACTCTGGACTCTCCCAGTTGTTCCTGCCTCTGGCTGTGCTCTGGCTTTTATCTACAGTAAACGTTCTCCACCACACCTAGGAGCAGTCATGGCCTCCCCCCTTTCTCTCATTCAAATCATGGATACTGAATTTTGGGGGTACCTGTATCAGAAGTCAAGGCAAGCCAGGCAATGTGGTACACACCCCAAGTCCCAGTACATGAGAGGCAGAAAGAGGCGGCTCAATGTGCACTGGAGGCCGGCCTGGTCTGCACACCAAGGCGCAGGCCAGCCAGAGGCTAAACCGTGACTCCCTGTCTCCAAATGGCTGGATGGGGCAGCGCTGCTCCGTGTTATGCTTTTGTTAGATGTCTTTTCTCACAAAGTAAAACTGAAGCTACAGGCGGGGAAAAGAAATGTAACAAATCAATATTTCTAATTAAAACTGCTGCAGAGCGAATTTGAATATAACTTTTATAAGCATGTCAGCATGGTGTCAGCTTAACAGCACAACAGTAGTTTCAAAATTAATTTTAGCTAAACTATGAGGAATAACCAGGGTGCTGGTTGAGCAGTGTTGCTCACTGGCTTGTGAACTTCAGTGCTGAGGAGCAGGGGAGACCCTGTGGCTGTGGGCACGCACTCTGCCTCAGGTCTGGGGAGACTTTAAATTAGACAACTCATATTAAAACAGACTGGAATAGAGCTGGCTGCAAGGGTGCATCTGTAATCCCAGCAGTCAAGAGATGAAGACAGGCTGTGAGTTCAAGACCAAGTGGGCTATACGTGAGACCCAATCTCCAAAAGCCAAAAATAAACCGAAGGCGCTGTTTGGAACTCTTAAAAATGTAACCTTGAGCCCTTGAGGAGTAGAGGCAGGAGGGTCATTTCAAGGTCATTCTTGGCTACACTGGAAGTTTGAAGTTAGCCTGAGCTTACACAGACCTTGTTGAAAAAATTGTGTGCTGTGTACACACACACACACACACACACTTTTAGCTGTTTTCAATTGAGAGAAGCCCTCTCTCCCAGAACCAGGATGGAAGCCCAGTGGTCCTGCTGGATACACTCTGGCAAGCACCACCAAATTTTGAGTTGGAGGGTTCCCTATGGGTTTCCAGTTCCTTATTTCACCAATATTTGTAGTGGCCATTACTGAAATTTAGTAATTTTCACATGGCCTGGGAAGAAAAGTTGACTTAAGAAAGCTCCATGCTGCCCAACACTCTTTATTCAGACTATGGGTGCATTTCCAGGGGTGGCCAGGGCAGGGTTATTTGCAAGAGGAGAAGGTTTTCCAGAAGAAGTTCTTGCAGGGCTTTTTATCCCGGCGTGGGGGCTGCTGGAGAAGTGGGCTTTCCTGTCGCCTAGACACCTCGCTGGTATCCCCTCCGATGAGGGCGCTGGAACTGGCTTGGGAGGTCCACCCGTGCCACCAAGCAAGGAAAGTCAGGAGGCTGGCCCTCTTCCCTTCCGCAGCTTCCTGTGTTTTCAGAGAAGCAAGAACAAGGCAGAGTGAAGCAAGCCCTGGACACAGTCAGCCTCAGGAGAGCCAGCCGCTCCCTCCCAGGCTTCCTCCCAGATGGCAAGCTTCTCCTTAACAAACCACACTTCCTTCAAAGGCTGCATCTGGAGAATCCTAGAGAAACTGCTCTGCAGAGGAAAACGGACAAATAAATTTTTTTTTCTAATTTTCCCAGCCATGGTAGCACAGGTTTTCCTCAGCACTTGTGGGCAAAGGAAGCTGGATTAGTGTGAGTTTGAGGCTAGACAGGGCTACAGAGTGAGACCTTGTCTCAAAATACCGATGAGTGAATTGCTGCCCTCTCCCTTCTAACACTCTTTGCTGAGGTCCTTAGCTCTGAGAGAGCTGCCCAGGTGACTGACGGCACAGACACCCAGGGCAGACAGGTTCATTTAACTTGCTACTGTTTTCAGACCAGACACCCATGCTGGGTGTTCGGAGACCTGAAGAGACAAAGAGGCTAAGGTCTGGTCTTTCAAACCCCTTGGGAAACCGGCTAGCAGTATTCTGATGATAAACGACCCGCCGGAAACTCAGCTGGTAACTTCAGAGAAAAATCCGTTTCTAATGGTCAACTTTATGTACTCTTTCTTGGAATCTTTTCAAAATTGAAAAAAAAAATGAGAAAGTAAATCATTTGATGAAATTAGGAATTTATATCGTAGAGAAAGGGATGGCAGGAATTAATGTGAGCGAGCGTAAATTAAGGCTCTCGCCGTCCGTGTGACCAATACTGGCAGGAGCTGGACCACAAGCTCTCGCTGACAGAGAGAAGTCAAAGCGGACACCAGCTAAGAGCCCCTGAACAAGTGAGGGCAAGGGAGACCAGTGGTCTGAATGGTACATTGTAGCATCCTGGGGTCACACACACACACACACACACACACACTCACACACGCGCGCACGGCAACTCACTGGGTAGGGACCGTACTCACCCCACTGTCCTGGCCGGTGGGACCACGCTCCAGCGGAAGGGCAGTGGCCACAGCCCCCCACAGCAGCAGCAGCCCGAAGGCCAACAGCCATTGGCCTCTGGCTCGGCAGCCACCCATCCTCTTGGGCTGTCCGCAGGTCAGTGCTCTGCGGATGGGGTCTTTCTCTGGAGCTCTGGTATTTTAAGCTCCCGTGCCAGCTGTTTTGGGGCCTGCACACATCCACTGAAAACTTGCATGCCTCTCCACTCGTGCCGTGACGCACAAGCCGGAGCAATCAGTTCTCACAGAAACATTCGTGAGGTTGGATTTAGCCCCTTAATTAAAGACTCAGGACTTTTCCTGCGCCAGTGTGGATCGGCTCTCATTTTAGAACACGTGCGTGCGCATTTGCAGTGAGGAAGTTTGGTTTCCTTGTAATTGTGCCTGCAGCAAGCAGGAAGCCATTAGGACAAAGTCGAGCGATTTAACAGAATAGGAAATTAGGCTTGGGTAAAGAGCTTCAAACGTGGGATCTTACCCATCAGAAAGCAAAGCTGAGGAAGGGGGTGCAGCACAGCACGGCACGGCACGTGCTTGTCAAGTGTGAGGCTCCGGTTCCGTCCCCAGATCAGAAATGAAGTCTGCCTGAATCTGCTGGAGGAGTGATAGGTGCACAGAGGACTCGGGGACACAGGACAGCAGGGTTTCACCCACACAAGGGATGAACCAAGAGCTTGTCCCAGTGTTGGGGGCTGTGGACCCCCAGACCCTGAATTTCCTGTAAATGACTTGTTTTCTTGTGTTTGCAGCTGCTCTGAGCAGAAGACCCTCAGGAGTTCCTGAAGGCAGGGGAGTTTCTGGTGGGCTTGGCTGGGGCGTGGCTATCAGTTAAGGATCCCTACATAAGCTGCCCTGGTACACAATACAGGGGGCATCTTGTTTCAAGGATGACCCACGTTCCTGTCCCTGTGTCTCTGTCTGTGTGAGTGTGTAGTTCCCGGTCCCGTCCTGTAGTGCAGGTGCTACATCCCAGCACTGCCCTCTGCCCGGGCCAAACCCTGGGTCTTCAGCCAGACCTCCAACTCACTGACGTACAGATGCTGATGCAGAAGGATAGGAGGAACCAAGGGCTTTCTGCATCCCAGTGACACTGAGCATAGTTCATGGTCTAGGGCTTCCCAAACTCCCCGTGTTAGCAAGTGTCACATTCTTTAAATTAGGCCAGTGAGATGGTTCAACAGGTAAGCCTGTCACCAAGCCTGACGGCCTATCAGTCCCCTGGAGCCAGCATGCTGGGAGATACGAGCATGCACACCATAGCACATGCATGTGCCCACACACAGGCCGTGCGTGTTGACGCACACCTTTAGTCCCAGCACTTGGAAATACACGCCTAATTCTAAAATTGGTGGTGCTTATTATTATTATTATTATTTTTTTTTTGAGACAGTTTCTCTGTAGCTTTGGAGCCTGTCCTGGAACTAGCTCTGTAGACCAGGCTGGCCTCGAACTCACAGAGATCTGCCTGCCTCTGCCTCCCGAGTGCTGGGATTGAAGGCGTGCGCCACCATCGCCCGGCTATGGTGCTTATTATTTTGGTCCAGAAAAGGAATGGCCAAACTTGTGAGGCAGAGGTAGGTGGAACTCTGTGAGTTTGAGGTCAGCCTGGCCTACAGAACGAGTTCCAGGACAGGCTCCAAAGCTACAGAGAAACTGACTCAAAAAACCAAAAATTTGAATTTAAAAAAAAAAAAAAAAAAAAAGACTTGTGGGGCCAAATGTACCAATCCCTCAGAGCTGCCCAGACCTGAAACCCCTCTCAGGCCACTAGAGACCACCAGGACCCAAGGAAGGCTCATACCTAAAGCAAACTGAAGGCCGGAAGGCGCCTTCTGAAAGATCTCGTCCCTTCTCAACTTCTGGGAATCAGTTTTCTCCTCCAGCATGGGATTAAACTCGGTCACCATGCTTGACAAATGTCTCACTCACTGAGCTACCTTGCCGGCCCTAGGCCACCCTTTGGACCCTACCACTGTATAAGGGAAAGAGTGGGCCCTGAAGTCTATGCGGCCCCCTGCACCACTATTTCACACTGGAGCTCCAGACTCCCCCTCAAGCGACCTCTGCTCAGCAAAGCCAAGGCTTCATTACAAAGGTGCGCTAAGGAACGAGAAATCCCATCCCCAGCACCATCTTTCACAGATGATCAAGGGGCCACGGGTCTGAAAGAACCTTAGCAGCCAGAGCTAAGGAAACAGCTTTATTCACTGTTCAGAGACTGTCACTCGGCCTAGAAAGTAGGCAGTGAAGGACGGCTCACCCCAAACCCAGCATGTCTAACTGCTAACATGAGCCATCAGCCTCAGCACGTCAGTGTGCCATCCAGACGCCAGCCTCGCCCGTGCCAGGGATGGCACGTGGACACTCTGCAGGCGAGGAGCGCCTGGTTCTTCCAAGCTGCCCTCAGATGTCTTGAAACTGGCAGCATGAAAAACTGCCCAGCCACGTGTTTCTTTTAGACGCCTCTACTTATCCCTCTGACTGCCCTTGGTGGTGGGCACACTTGCGCGTGCTGAAGGCCACTGGGTCCCACGTGGCCAGGACTCAAGTCTCAGTGTCCACCACTTCGGCAGCGGGATCCGTGGAGTTACTGCTCTCATCCTCTGGCTTCCTTTTCTTCTTGGCCTTTCGCTCTAGGTTGAGCTGAGCAATCTCTTCGTTTTTCTCTGTGATGTATTTTAGCTATGTAGGTACATAAAAAGCAAAACTATATTTAAGTCTTTACATCTGTCTGTAAACTTATTTGTAAACCTAAAAATAATCACAATAACTTATGCCTTCTCCAGGATTCCAAATATGAGCACTAAAACTGAACTGAAGACGGAGAGGGACAGTTCAGAGGCTGAGACCCGGCAGGGTTATGGTATTCTAGATCCGTTAGCTACCGTCAGGTGACCCTGGCACCTCTAAGTGTCAAGAGTCTTCACCTAGAAAACGACAGTTTGGTCAAAATGATTTTTTAGATGTGAAAAAATAGAAATTGTGCTTGCCTGCATAACTGACCTGGCAGGCTTCCATCCGTCCCCAGCCTGTCAGAACTGTGGTACGGCTAGGCCTGGGGGCATACCTGTCGCACGTTCAAAGCCTACCTAGGCTAAAAGTCAAGCTCAAGACTGGCTGTATACTCAGCATGCCCCTTGTTTTGTCTCAGAACAAGAACTGAGGCTGGAGAGAGGCTCTGTGGTTTGCAGCACTTGCTACCTTCACAGAGGACACAGTTTTGAGTCCCAGCACTCACTGTGGTTCACAGCCACCTGTGACTCCAGTTCCAGGGGATCTGACCTCCACGGGCACCAGGCACGCACACGGTAGACAGGCACAAATGTGGGCAAACGCACACACACAGAATAAAGGGTCAGGACATGTGGTGCAGTGGTACAGACAGCATCTGACTAGCATGCACAAGGCCCTACTTTTAATCCCTAACATTAGGTGGGGGTGGGGTGGGTACCACAAGGAAACCATCCCCATAGACCAACTAACCCATGACTGGTCTGTGACATCATATTATAAATGGAACATGGCACCAAAGTTTTGAGATATTACAAAAAAGGTAAATTATGGAATCCAGAGAGAGCTGATTAGAAAATTTCAAATTGGCTTTGCAAGATCTATCATGATGAAAGGAGGGCTATAAATTACAGGAGGTCTGAATGGTTCAGCCATCTCCAGTTTTTAATGCAAGGTGCCCTGGAGAATAACTACACGCCTTCAAGTGATTAATTGGGAATAATGTATTCTGGGGGGGTGAGGAAGAAATTCATCTCTCACCAGTGAATTACTCCGCCTGGCTAAGAGCTTCACGTCCTCAGTGGTAACTGTGCTTCTTTTCGCGTGTCTGCAGAAAGGGCAGAAACACGTCACCAAACTGTGGTGTTAAAGTTAGGACGGGACATAAAAGTTCACGGCCGGAGGAACAAGGATGCCTAACCCATCCCATCAGAGTCAAATCACCAGGCAATCATGACACAGAAATGAGCAAGGTTCCTAGCCAGGACACTGCAGCAACTGTATTCTAATAAACAAAGTCTGCCTGAAGATCAGAGAGTCAGCCTCACAGACCAGGCAGTGGTGACACCTTTAATCCCAGTAGCCACACTAGTTTGCCAAAGAAACCGGGCGGTGATGGTGCACACCTTTAATCCCAGCACTAGAGAGGAATATAAGATGGGAGGAGACAGCTCCCAGACACAGTCTCATTCTGAGATTCCTGAAGGCAGGATCGCCAGTTCAGACTCAGGTAGAGATAAGGGCCAGTGGTTGGCTGCTTTGCTCTTCTGGTCTTCAGGTTGAACCCCAATTTCTGTCTCTGGGTTTTAGTAACCATGCTACAGGGTACCAACTCCACAGAGGACACTGAAGACAATCTGTCAACTGTGTCTGTGAGCCATTGTGCTGGAGAGCAGAGAAGGGTTAGACCCCCATCTCACTCCACCCTTTCTATCGCAGTCGTCTGTTAAGACCACAGACCACGCAAGGTGCGTATGCAAGGCTGGTGGAGAGAAAGGAGTCATCGTAAGACACGACTGCTCTGCATAAGTAAACGTTAGCTGAACGGGCAAGAAAACAGCCATGATGCTGGCTCTTGAAGCTCTTCTCCAGGACTGAATCACAGACAAAGCACCTGCAGCTCCTCCTAGAACCCACTTCCCTGCAAGCTCTGAATCCCCCCCCCCCACACACACACACACACGAGAGTCCGGCAGAATTGAGACCTGCCTTTAAACTGGTTCTGCCTCTTGCTCACAGCTTGGACCGAGGTCCTTCACATCCTCCTCCAAGCCTGCAGAGAGGGCTGCTCCCTGCTCTTGCAGAGGGTGGAGTTCAGTTCCCAACATCTGCATCTGGCAGATCACAACTCCAGCTACAGGGGACCCACGGTCCTCTTCTGGCCTCTGTGGGCACCCATACTAAAACTGTCTCATTTCTATGCCAACCATGTGACTGTCACTGAACTGCATCCTAACTCCTAGCTTCTGGATTTTAAATTTTTACGTGTATGCATGTATGTCTCTCTCCCACACGTGTCCTCGTGCCTGAGGATGGAAGAGGACGCTGGAGTTGTTAACAGTTGTGAGCCATGGTGTGGGTCTGGAATTGAACTTGGGACCTCTACAAGAACAAATGCTCTTGTTCTTGAAGCCACCACTCAGCCCAGCTTCTGGATTGTTCTGACAGCCTCACTATGGAGCCAGGCCAGTCTTGAACGTGGACTCCTCCTGCCTCACCTTCCCAAGCACCAAGACTGTCCCACCATGCCCAGCTTGTTTCTGGAACCACACAAAAACATTTTTTAAGAATTTCATTGACTTCCACAGCTAACACAGAAAGGGGAATTGAAGGTGATAGATACTTCGTGGGACTTAGGGGTGGGGCACAAATAAGCAGCAGCTGAATGAGCTGTCAGCATCCCATAATAGCACCGTATCCCCCTCAGCCGAGCTGACGATGCCAAGCAGTTTTTAGGGACTGATAATATATACAGGAAGGGGAAGATTTAGAGCCCCCTGCTTTAATTTAGCGGAAAGATTCATCTGAGAATCAGTGCAGAGGGGCAAGGTGAGAAGTGTGGCCCAGAGGCTGAGGTGAGCAGAGGCAAAAGAGAAGCTTCAGCCCTCCCAGGCCCCAGCCATTCCAACGGCTGCATAAAAGCAATGGTTTCCAATTACCTGAGGTACTAATTGAAGAGCCGAACATAAATCACCTGTAAGAGCTCAGGCTTCTCCAGCTGAAGGCAAGCCTCCCCCTTCCCGGGAAGATTAGTCTTCCTCATAGCAAGCACGGAATGAAAGCCCTTGCCTGTCATTCTATGACACCTGCAAGCAATCAGGGCTGTGGCGCTCTGAGGCCCTCTCCACAGGGGGACTGACCCCCAACTTCCCACATCCTGAGCAATCGCAACCTCCCCAAGAAAGGGTTTTTAAAACAGGCAGCCGCACACTGCAGTCCTGGGGCCGCCATTCAGACCTCAGTCAGTGAGAGACCTTCAAAAGGACTCGGAGATACCAGACGATCTCAAATGACGTGTTTGGAGCAGATGTTAGGTCCCTGTAGCTTCGTCATCAGGCACGAGCCCCCAGCAAACAGGCGCCACAGAACTGAAATACACCACCAGATGGGGGCGGTGATGTCAATGGATCTCAATTACACAGCCAACTCTTCTACCCACCTGGCAAACATCTCAAGGTCTTTGGCAAAATTTTCTGAAAGAGAGGGGAAAAAATAGCTATCAGCTGGCCCATCTCCACCTCAGGACTGAAGCCTAGGCTTCTAGTCAGCAGACTCGGCAAACCTCGGAGGCAAGCAACGGCACCCCAGGCCAGCAGTTACCAACTTTTCTTTTCTTTCTTTTTTTTTTTTTTTAAAGTTCTTCAGGACAGGATTTCTCTGTGTAGCACTGGCTGTCCTGAAACTCACTGGTCCAGGCTGGCCTTGAACTCAAGAGACCCACCTGCCTGTCTCCTGAGTGCTTGGATTAAAGTGTGCATCACACCCCGCCCCACCAGCTTTTCCAAATCGTGGCTGCATCCCTGTCCTTCCCAGCACCCTCCACTCCTCTTACAAGCCTTGTCCTACCTGTGAGTGATGACATCTTTGTTCGCTAGGGACCGCCCTGTATGTCTGCCCCAAGTAGGGTTAGTAAGAACTCTGATTTCCTCATGAGTGAGGGCCAGGGCGCAGCTGTCACACACACTCGGGCCCCCGGCCAAACCCACAGAGATGTCCTGGCCTCGTACCGCACTGTCGGAAAGTCACCTCCGCGATGGCTGCCACGGTCTGCTTGTTGAACTGCACCTGTTTGTCCAAGGCCACTTCATTGCACAGATGGCCGACTGTGTAGTGAACTGCTGCCTTTAGCCTCTGCAGGGAAATCACACATCCTCAAGTGAAGACCAGGGAGAGGGGCTGCCCGGCCTAATTCCTGCACAACGTTCCATCATGGCGGAGTGACATGCAAGTGCACTATCAGTTAACGACACCCTCTAGAGTGTGACTTGGGGGGACATGACTTTCCAACTAATGGTTATGATTTAGGTCCCATAAAGATGAGAAACCACGCTAGTCAGCAAGGAGCAATGACGGCAGCCCTTGCTGCATCCTTCAGCTACTGTCCAGGCTCTGCGCGCTGAGGGCCCATCTGGGGAATACAGTGAGAAACCAGTCTGCGGCCTTAAAATAGCTAACAAAAGACAGAAAGATCCCAGGCCTTGGTTCCAAGTCTCTAACAGCCTCCAGGCCCAGGGAACAGGGCAGCAAGGGCTGATGACTATGCATCTGACCATCCTCTGGTCTACAGGGTCACCAGCCACCGCAATGGTCTTCCTGTCCCACAGGAATTACCCTCCCCCATTTTTGGCAGTGCTGCGGATGGAACCAGAGCCTCACACACTAGGCAAACACTCCCACTGAGCCGCATCCTAGTCCCCAGAAAGCCTTTTAGATACTGAAAGTGTCATTCCTTCCTAGGCAGAGATACCAAGGGGAAGTAGCTCAGAGCAAGCAAGGCAGTAGCCCTGCGGTCTCTCCACTGATGTGTGACCTCCTTCCCCGCAGAGATGTAAACCAATCTCTACCCCTCTTCACAGGGCACCAGCAAACAGTACCATCCATCACCCATGTCTAACTTGGGGAACCAATGTATTTAGTGGGCTCACCTACAGAGCACGGGTGAGCCCAGAGCAGCCACAGGACCGCAGTCTCACCCAGCATGGATGATAACTTCCCCCGATTGCACACTGAGTGCCTCCTCCTGGTAACCTAGTCCATATTCTCTCTCGCCCCCGAAACCCCGAGGCCAAGTGCAACTAGGGCAGAATTATATACAGCTTGTCTGGGGAGGGCAGGCTGGGGAGACTGAGATCAGGTGAGGGGCTACCGGCCCTACCCCCTTCCGATGAGGGGCATCAACAGTCCGCAAGCCTGATGGTGAGGGTCTCTCAAATAGTCACGGCTGCTCTGTTTGGAAGACAGAGCCCAGGCGGGTGTGGTGTCACCTGAATCAAGACACTAACAAGTATTCACTACACAGGCAGGATGAGGGGCAACCACTCAGATGGTCCAGGGCCTCTGGGCGAAGCCAGGAAGATGAGCTTGGGACCTGTTTCCCAACCTCCTTGTCTGCTCGGACATCAGACAAGCAAATCCAGCCTTTAGGAGATCAAAAGAATCATCAACCTAGAAGGTCGAAGACCCTGAAGGCCCTTTTAGATGTGAATGGGGGCTGGGGACAGGACGCAGAATCCTGAACACATTTGGCTCCAGGAAGTTTTGTCTGCTCCTGCTGGGCCGCCTTCCTTCTGCCACACTTTAGATCTTGGAGGCTAAGTCACGAGACTTGAAACTCAAGGGCAGCACCTTGTCTACCTTATCCCACACAGTCTGCGTGCCAGGAATGCTGGTGGAGTGGGTGCTGGAGTCCTCAGAGCAGAGATGCAAATTTGAGCTCTTTTCTTGTTTGCTTTTTGAGACAGGGTTTCTCCGTGTAGCCTTGTCTGTCCTAGAACTCCCTTTGTAGACCAGGCTGGTCTCAAACTCACAGAGATCCACCTGCCTTCGCCTCCCGAGTGCTGGGATTAAAGGCGTGCGCCACCACCGCCCCACTTGAGTTCTTTCTGGCCTCATTTAATCAGTGAGCATTTACTGTCTCGTAAGCCAGGCTTTGCTCTCAGAGCTGATTCTACAGAAACAAAAAGACCCGGTAGTGTAGTTCAGTGGCAGAGTGCCTGCCCAGCATGTGTAAGGTCCCAAGCTCGATCTCTAGCACCTCACACACAAACGAATAATAATAAAATTAAATAAAAAAATAAAAACAAGACTTCTAGACGTGGTGGGGTGTGCCCTTCAATCTCAGAACTTGGGAGGTAGTGCGGGGAGGAATTTCTGTGATTTCCAGGCTAGCCAGGGCTAAACAATAAGACCCTGTCTTTAAAAAAAAAAGGGGGGGGGCTGCAGCCAGGCAGTGGTGGCACAGGCCTTTAATGCCAGCCGTGGGGAGGCAGAGGCAGGCTGATCTCTGTGAGTTCGAGGCCAGCCTGGTCTACAAGAGCTAGTTCCAGGACAGGCTCCAAAACCACAGAGAAATCCTGTCTCGAAAAAACAAAACAAAACAAACAAACAAAAAAAACCCATAGCTCCTGCTCTCCCATCCCACCCTGGCTGTTATCGCTCTCTTCACATCTGCTGGTGTCACAGATAGAAAGTGAAGGCCTGGGAGACAAGAGTAACCCTTGATTTGATCCCAGATAAAGAGAGAAGGCAAGTAAACCTGCAGGTCAAATGGAGGCACTCGACTGCAGACTGTACAGCCAACAATGGAATTCCATTCAAGTTAGACGGCTGTTCCAGGCCTGGCTGCACCGAGTGCCTGACGTCTGGGCACGGGGGAGGTACAGGCAGGAGATCTGAACTCCAAGGCCAGCATGAACAATGGGGACCAGTCTCCAAACACTGAGCAAACTTCTGAAATGTGATAAACTATGGGGAAGAGGTGAACTATGCCACCCTGACCTTGACCTGTTCATTTCATTGAATTTTTATTTTATTTCTTAGACAGGGTCCCGCTGTTAACACTGGCTGGCCTGGAACTCAGAGAGCCGCCTGCCTCTGCCTCCCCACGGCTGGGATCAAAGGCGAGTGCCTGGACTCATCTGAACTTAGAGCCTCCAGCAGGCTAAAATGGTGATCAGCTGATCTCTAAGCGGGGTCAGGGCTTTAACACTTAAATAGGAGCCCAACTACCTGAGAACGGCGGCTTGCTACAAGAAAACAAAGAAAGTAAGATGCCAACAAGAGAAAACAACTGAGGGCACTTGGGTGTCCATGACTCGGCTAGCAACGCTTCTCTCTCGCTCTTCATCCCTTGGTCTCTCCTTGATAGGCTCTCTCTAGGTAGACTAGGCTAGCCGAAAGCTCAGGGCTGCTAGCTCTGACTCCTGAGCGCTGGAAGAAAAGGCCTGAGCCCGACGCCCTGCCCTCTCTTGCTTTCGAGATAGGGGCTCCCATGGTACCTAAGTGATCTGAAACTCATAATTCTCCTGCCTCAGCTTCTGCAGCACAGTCCCAGCCCCTCTCCCTTCACCGCACCCCACCCACAGTCTCCTTCGAGACAGGTATTCCAGGTTGGCCTCGAACTCGACATATCGCTGAAGACGACCTTAAACTTGCTTCTGCCTCCACCCCACAGTGCTAGGATCACAGTCGTTCACCCCAGGCCCGTTTGTGCGGGGCTGGGACTCGAACCTACGGCTTCGTGCATGCTGAGCGAGCATTCTGCCAACCAAGCGCCGCCTTCTCCCGTGAGCGCCCACATTCCACCCTCCCAGCCCTGGGAAAGCCGGGAATACAGGAACTCGCCGTCCTGCCTTGCTGGGACCCCGTTAATTGTCTACCTGCCGATGAGAGAACTGCCGCTCCTCCTCCGCCTCCGTCTCCTCCATCGCTGCGGCGCTCCCCGGGCAGGCGGGCCGCGGTCGAGTCAGACTTTCCCGCTCTGCCTCTGCGACGGGCCGCGCAGAGGGTCAAAGCGCGAAGCGCCTCCTTCCTGGCCCGCGCGCGCCCCCTGGCGGCGGTTTGTGGAGGGGTCTCGCTGGCGTTGGCGCGACCCCAGGATCAGGTGCAGCACCCTAGACGCGGTCTCAAGTCCTGTCACTTCCTTCAACATCTGAAAGAACATGCATGAGATAGCTCTGTGGCTAGCAGTAATTGAGGGCACCTGCCGCGTGACCGAGGATCCAGTACCCACACCAAGCGGCTCACAAAGCACCTGTAATTCCACCTCTAGGGGACAGATACAATGTCATCTTTTGGTCTCCATGGACTTTGCGTGCACATGCACATACCTGCACACATGCATATGCATAAATAGTAAAATCTTAAAAATAACTTGGCTGGTCGTGGTGATGCACGCCTCCTTTAATCCCAGCACGGAGAAGGCAGAGGCAGGTGGATCTCTGTGAGTTTGAGGTCAGCCTAGTCTACGGAGTGAGTTCCAGGGCAGCCAGGGCTGTTAGACAGAGAAACCTTGTGTGTGTGTGTGTGTGTGTGTGTGTGTGTGTGTGTGTGTGTGTGTGTGTGG